>NW_010300005.1:16034-39605 GCF_000700745.2 Antrostomus carolinensis | reverse complement strand
CTCCACTGATCCCTTATACCAAAAATGACTGGAGATATAATGTAATATTGCTTCTCATAACAGTCCTGAGGAAGTCAGTGTTTCCAGAAGTCATTCATGTAATTTTTCTCTGCCACAATACTCATGTGGGTAGTTTATGAATGACGACAGCTAAATTAAAAGCTATCCTATCTGAATGGGCTAAAAGACTGGCAAAACTCGGGAAACTATAAGCTAAACAGAAGTGACAGTTATAGTCCCCTTTCACATAAAAAAAATTGTAAACTATTTCCTGTTGTGTCCCATTTCTCAGCTGGAATGTACTGCAAGGAGCAGGAGTGGATTAGGGAGCTAAAACGTTTCTTCATTTTTTTTCATGGATGTACAAACATAACGTTGAGCATGGAATTTTACCAATGATTAATTTAGTCTAATAACTTCTGACTTCTTAATTGAGTATAGTTACCTAAGCAGTAAAACTCAACAAAAATATGCATTCCAAGGACAATGCTTTTGGACGTGATTTTAAAAAACACTGCCTATATGCATTTCTGCAAATGGATCCTTATGAATGTGTTTATTATGTTTTAACTGGTTGCATGCAAAAGAGCTTGAGCGGTTCCAGATAAGCTTGCTTGTTGTGAGTTAGGTGTGAGTTGGTGTGAGTTAGGGAGAAAAGCAAGCATTGCCCTCTCACCCACAACAAGCCAGTCTTTGGTTCTTGCAATGATCTTTATTGCCTCTGTATCTAATGATGTCTGTTTTGACCCAGGAGGTAACAACCAGAATCCTACAGGAATTTCTGATCCATATGATGCACCAGATGCAGGTTCTAGAGGGTGCGGGTAAGTCCCTGGGAGTATTTACAGATTCACCTTGATGTACCTATGCCCTTCCAAAAAGACACACTTTCAAAAATATATTTTCAACAACACTTTTGAAATCCCGGTAAGCACCTTCCTTAAAAATCAACCCTGAAAATCTTTCCTCAAAAGGTGCATAGTGGAATAGGAAGATAAATATTAATCCCACCCTACCTCCTGAAGCATCTTTCAGTCCTCTGGAGTTGTCAAAGTCCCACCCAGAGGACTCGCAGAAAGAAGAGTTGTGAGAGTATATCTCTGCTTCACCCTCTGCCTTGCAGGTGGCACAGTAGACATTTATTTTTTTCAACAACAGGTAAAACTTTTCCAAAGAATCATCTCCTAGGTAGTATATTTTTTAAGCTTTGTTTTGTTTTGAAAAAACATTTCAGGAAAACATATTTTAGTCAAATCTCTTGCTCTTGGGAAGTTACTGCAGTCAGTGGAATGCAGCAGTTAAATAAATTTAGAAAACAATTAAATACAATTATTACTCTCTTTTAAAGAATAAACATGTCAACTGTCAAAAAAAATTCTATGTCTACCGTGCTTCAGTTTGAATCAAAATACCATTTGTTCCTTTCCAATGAATATTTGAGGAAATAAAACAACACACCTGTTAAATTAACACATTCAATGTGCACCAAAGCTGTTCATTTGTACAGTAAATAAGTTAAAAACTTGATTCTCATATAATCCACTATTCAACCTGACTGACTGTTGAACCTCCCTAATCAAATACATCTACATGATATTGTAAGCTACATTACAGTACATTATTAGCTTGTAAAATGAAATTGCTGCAACGTTATGTACTGTATATTTGAAGCAGTAACAAATTTACCAGTGATAGATGTGCTAATGGATACGTTGTATGGCAATAAATATAAATTCAGAATAGCAATTGGAAAACATTAACATTTTTATATATGAGTTTAGGCATTTATGAGGCTGATCCAGCTAGCAGTAAAAACTGAAGAGGTGTTCTTGCTAGCTGCCATTTCTTTTTTGGACTGTCACAAGTAAAAGATGAGTGGTCTATCTCTGCAGCCCGGCTTTCATACCCAACATAAGAGTCTTACGACTGACAGAGTTTTGGTGAGTAGCTATCATTCCTTTCTTTAAGAAAAAATGTTCTGTATACCTGATCGACAGGTATACAGCAGACACTACTTACCAGTAAATTTTCATGGCCTTGCTATCAGTGTTTCCTCTTCTGCCCAACACCCTCCCCCAGCCTTCCTCTCCCATTTTCCCCTCAAGCTCTTAATGCCACCACTAACTATCCAAGAATTTCTGTTTTAAATGAAACAAAGCCATTTCAAAAGAGTCAAAAATAAAGTAGAAAAAGTCAAAAACAGCATCCAGCAGAAAATGCTGGGAGGAAGGTTGGGGATGCTGTACATCTCTCCTGTTGCCCAGGCATCTTTCATAGAAATTTCTGAGAGAATACATCCACTGCAATCCTGGGCAGATTGCAGACAATCCCCGCTGCCAAGGCAAACCACCCAGACAAATGTAACCCCACTGAAATGCAGGACAACATCAGCATGGGCAGCCACATTCTGGGAATCATGTGCGATGGGAGCCAGAGGAAAGATGGGGATGAGGGTGTGTGGTACAGGAGGAAAAGAAGGGCCAAGGCAGAAGGCAAGGGATTCGTCTTTGTCCAAAGGACTGTAGGATGGGGAGGAGGTGGTAAACTGTGACAGGGAGATGTGAAGTTGGTTAAGAACCCTCAACGTCTTCATGTGTTCAGACCTTGTCTTGCAGCTGGCTGTTTGCGTGGCATTTTGCAGATGCATGTGTTTTATTGCACAGTGATGCTTTACCCAGCAATATTTACTCAGCATTTACAGCCAATATTTTCTCCGCATGCTATCCTTTTGTTTCCAGCTTAGCAAAATGAGGGGTGTGTTTCAGACTCAGATGCCACAATGCATTTGTGATATCAGCAGAAGCGTGTCAGAATGCGGATGCAATTATAGAGTTACTGGAACTGGCAGAAATACAATAAAGTGTTTGGGTATTATAATTCAGCTTAATGTGAAGTGCTGTTAGTTTGCTTGTCACTGAATATCCTTTTAATTAAGGAGTCTTGATACCAAAACATGTTGCATTTGAGTACAGACCAAAGATGTATGCCACTGTTATTCTAACCTTGCAATGATGATTATAGTAGACAGTCACCTACCTTGTTAGAAAAAGTAAAGCACAGAGGCTGGTGAATTAATCAAAATCTGTAATCTTACTCACTAAAAGAGCTTTAATATACTATTTCCAAGCAAACAGACAGATGTTTCTTCCAATATGGGAGTGGAAGGAACACAGAGGGATCTGTGAGGAAAGATCTACTTTGAATTTGTCCTAGTCTACTTATCTCATCATGTGAATTACATCACTTCAGTGAACTGGGTATGAAGTGGATATCCAATTATTCAAAGCTAATATAGCCTATTCTACAGGCAAACAAATCAGTAAAAATCATTACTGGATAAGATTTTTTCCAATCTGCACTGTTAAAAAAATTATTTCTGTACAAGGAAGGGTAGAACAATTTAGAGAAGTCAAAAAATATTTGACACTTTCTTTGATGAGCAGCTTATAAATCTGTCTTTTGTCTATTTTTAAGACCTATTACTGTAGCATATGTGAGCCTTGCAAGTGCTTGTGAACGTAACCTAGCACACTGGCAAAGTAGGAAAATATAATGACTTTCAGACCTGGGACACATAAGTCCACGGGAGAGGAGACACGAGTGCCTCCCAGGTCTGGTAGCACATGGCCATGGGTCAGTTCACACAATGACAAGATTCAGGAGTGCACCTTCCTCCTCTCAGCCCCCCTATACATGCACATTCAGGTTTCCATATGAAAAATGGATGTGCAGAGCAGAAGGGAGCAGTGGGGTGCAGATTTGGGCTAGAAAACCAGACCAAGCCATAGAAGACAACCACTTGGAGACCCAGGTACAGCCAGAGCTTTTGAGCCATAGACCTGAAGTCATCCTCTATGTTGCAAACTTGGGAGATCATTGATATAGTCTCATAAAAATAAAAAATTAAAAAATACTGGCTGATATTTCATTGCATATGGAGGGTTAAGCTAAATAAGCATAGACTTTAAAATAATTTTTTTTAGCATCCAGATGACAGCCCTTCCAAAGACAGTGGTTCAGGGCTTAACATTGCTCTGATCTGGTTACACATTGACTAAAATATATGTGCTGTATCCTTCTGTTCTTCCTGCATCCTTCTGCCAAGCAAAAGAAGGATAACTCCCTCTCTTAGGAACAGAGTCTTGCTCCTCAGCTCCCAGCGATGAAAACTATTGAAGTGTCTGAGCTTTTATCTTTTGTCCTAATGTTAAGACACCTGTTTTGGCATATCACCAGGTCCCACTGGCAAACTCCCAAAAATGATACCTCTTTAGTAGTCTCCTGATAGATGGCTTCCTGGCAAGAACTGTAAGCTGTATGGTGCCTTTTATTTTTCAACACTTTCTGGTTAGAGTAATTTTTATTCTTCTACAATTTTCTGTTTCTTTATTCTTAGGTGGAGTGATTGGGCCCTCTTGTAGCTTCCTATGCTTCATTTTCCTCCTGTGTTCTGACACCATGCAAAATTGGAAGACTATTTGCACAGAATATTTGTTTAAAAAGAAAAAAAAATCTCTTCTAATAATGCAGATCATAGACACTGGAAGCAGCAAGTCTTTTGCAGGAAAAGAATATCCTGTCACCAGGTCCAATTACAGGAGAAATAAAAACTGAGTCTGATTTTTTAATTAGTTTCTCTCCTAAGATATTTTGAAAAGAGTTGTTGGAAGACTAGAGCTTAAATTTGTATTGAAATGTTGCATTGACCAGCTGAATATACTTTATTTGTAGCAAGTGTCATCACAATATTCTGCCAAAACTTGATTTGAAAAGCAAACTTCCAAAGGTTATCTAACTCTTTTTTGTTCTTGAAATCTACCATCAACTCTTAGAAGAGCAGATTGTTAAGTCTTTTCTCTTTGAAAAACCCCAGCTCTGACCACATCAGAAATAAGAGTTGTTGTTTGACTTTTTTAAATCTATTATTTTATTGATTTATCCACATAAGCAATGAGGTACAGAAGCACACAGAAATACACAGGTAAAACATCTCACTTTATTTGCTACAATTTTAACTCATTTTGCATCAGATTGTAGGCAAAGGTTCAAGCTAGTATATTTTTAAAAAATAATTTTCTTCTCACAATTAGTACATTTCACAGTCTTGACTTTGGAATATATTATTTTTTTAAGACATCTTTTTGCTTGCTGTGAAGAATTAATTCTTCAAACTATTTAGTAGACAAATAGTCTGTGGCTTAGATCAGCCAACTCATTTTCACTTGTGGATTTGAACTTGCAGGCCAGATTCATCAATGCAATAATGAGACATTTTCTGTATTTCAATTTTTAACAATTTTCATATCCATATTTATTAAACTTTAAAAGATGATAAATAATGGATGGTTCTAGTGATGTCTGTTAAATAAATTCCATAGGAAGAGAAAACAAGGACTTCATAAATGTTGAATTGCACTATTGTTTACATTTATAATGGGTTTCATTAAATGGATAAATTAGATCATTATTACCAAAACTATTCATTATTTATAAGTATTCCCATCTCAAATAATAGAAATACGAAAGTTTTATTGAGAAATTGAGATATATGTAGTAACTCTTGCTTGTGATCAGCTCAGTTCTCTCTCTCTACAGGTAAAATGGAAATACAATGAATTTCATCTCCAGTTCATGACTGAAAATACCTTGCATATTTTTATGTGACCAGCAAATTCAGTGCCTTGTTTCATTTATTGTATAATGATATTCACATGGGTCTGCGTGTTAGGAAAAACTATGTAGTCCAACTTATTCCTGCTTCTTGGATTTCACACATATATTACTTAAACTTTAAATTCTTTAGGCACTTTCTTTCTCCGGACTCTGTCTTTCCATGTTGTCTACCACATCTGTAACCATAGGATGCTGCTAAATACAGAAAATTAAAGATTCAGCAAAAGTAAATTACACAAGTAAGTAGACAAGGACAATGAGCAGTGGAGCATGAGTTGCAATAATGGGATGTTGCAAAGGTTTTTACCTGCCTTTTCAGAAGCAATTTGACTTCTCTCTGCATTGCCAAGACTGTGCACATACCCAGTGTGGCACATTACTATATAAGAGTAAAAGCAATGCACGCCAGTAGTTACAACATTGTAGAGGAAACTATAAAAGCCAAAACAGTGAGAGGCCTACAAGATCTCTGAAGAAACCTGTGTGGCCTGAGGCTCAAGTGTCTGTGTCCATCCCTAGGCTTTTATGTGATGAACATGCTGCTAATAGTGCCATATATCACAGCTGTCATAAGAAGGGTCAGTACCTGCATGTGTGCTGTTCAAGGAGCAAGCCTCCTGTAGATTAACTACTTGTTAACACAAACTCAGAACCAAAGCATGTGGATTGTAAATGCTGTGTTCTGAGAAACCTCTGACACCTTGGATTTCAGACAGGGAC
Organism: Antrostomus carolinensis; assembly: GCF_000700745.2. Lineage (NCBI taxonomy): Eukaryota > Metazoa > Chordata > Aves > Caprimulgiformes > Caprimulgidae > Antrostomus > Antrostomus carolinensis. The sequence goes on along the minus strand of NW_010300005.1, from coordinate 33,212 downwards.
CAACGCCATATCTGCTTTTAGGACTATGCATAGGTCTGCCCTGGCTCATCTGAAGCTCTCCTCCTTTCCCTTGCTTCCTTGGAAAAGTCCTTTCAGATTATTAAAATGCAGAAAGAGAGGAATCCTGTGCATAGCATAAAGGCACTTGAGTAGGAAATTGCTTTGAAACCTGATGTTAATCTGTAAGGCAAGTGAAGAAATAAATCTGTTTCAAATCTTGGATGAGATCAAATTAGCTTAGTTCAAGTATTCCCAAGAGTGTTCAACAGACTAAGAAAACAGAAGGAGTCCTGTTTAATTAGGCTGAAGAAAGGTGCTCCGACCTTTTAATTCACTGTGCCTCAAACAAACTTCCTCTAAAGAAAGATGCCAAAACAAGTTTCACAGAGGAGTTACTGATTTAGGTGATAAGCCTTCACTGGAGCATCCCCAGTTAGTGGGATAGAGCCTCTGGACACATTTCCATTTGTATCAAACTGCTGGAGCTCCACCAGTCTGTGACATGAATATTTCTCCATGTCAAAGGTCAAGAAGACACAGAGCAAGGTGATGAAGTAATGTCTAGTTGTGTTTTGGGAGGCACCACATCTTCAGGTAGCATGTACTCTACCATGTTCTTTTACTTCATTTGAGAGACATATATTGAAAAGCTTCCTCTTTGAGATATCATAACTATTTCAGAGAAGACCACTCAGATTTTGCTGGACCTAGAACAGTTAGCCCATCACAAGAGGATGATGAAATAGTTCATTACTTAACATTGTACAGTCAGGACCCATTATGATAGTCTGCTCAAAGTTTTACAAATATTTGAAGAGGCAAGATCTGGTTTGAATGTAGGAAAACATGCACTAGAAGAAAAATGGCAATGTTTTTCAATGTTTTGGCCTGTGTTTCATCTTAAAGGAATGAGATTGTTCTATTCTTGATGTAGGGCAGAAAGGTAACACACAACATGGATCTTGATCCAGCACAGAAGTACTCATAAATACAAAATCCTACTCTGACTAGAGGATTTGGATATTTGCATTATTTCATCAGAGGACTCACTATACCTTTTGAAACTAATCATAAACCTATTTTCCCTCTGAAATGTACCCACTCCTCTAAGCATGTGTGCAATAAATGGCTTATGTCTTGAGGCACTCCTTCATCGTCTTCCATATCCTGGGGAGATCTTCCTTGAAACAAGTGCTCTGTCAAGACATCCCATTTAAAGAAAACTGATGACACATGTGAGATATTATTGGCATACAGCACTACAGCGCCTGCAAAGAATTCCAGCCTGGTTCAGTTACTCAAGAGCAGGCGGCCCTGCTCCAGTGTCTGTGAGTCTGCTGTGTCATGAGCAACACACCTCTGCACTCTTCAAGAAAAATAAGTTAAAAATACAGAAAAGAAAAACAAAAAAATATTACCGGTGACCTCAAGGAGTGTAAGGTGTCCTTGCCAGGGAGGGGTCAGTTAGTCTGGATACCAAGAGTCAAGCTAGACCACAGCAGCATATCTCACTCCAAGATTATACACTGTTAATTCACCACATAGGCTGCTCCAGAGAAGCCATATGTTCTCATGCTCTCCCACAAGCAGTGAGAAGACAGTACAGAACATCACACACGATTTCAGTGGTAAGCTGACATCAGCTGCCTATCATGCTCTTGACCGAGCTGCTCCCCAGCTTTTGCAACAACGATACCAGCTCCCATGTATTTCATTGTGAGAAGAACCATGAGGTAAGAGTTCACCCAGACCTGGATCCTAACATCACATTTCGTTTTCTTTGCAAGTGATTTAATGTGGCTTTCCAAATAGATGAGATGAGCATCAAGTGCATCCTTGCTCCCTCCAGAAAGCAGCAAAACATCATTTTTGGATCATTCGCCACTGAGAGAGCGTCAAGATCTTGCTTTTTGTTTTGCTGGTCTGACTCGTTAGCTGCAAAGTAAACAACAGGCAGTAGAGAACACAGAATAATGCAGGAAATTACTCTCTAAATAAATCATTAAAATCAAATATTAGAAATGGATGCTTCGAGTTAGGTATACTATTTAGTATAATCCTGTTTATTTACAAAACTTGTCCAGATATCTTCTTTCCACACTTGTAATGAGCATCTAAGGGCATTTTCCCAGCCCGGAGCTACCACATATGACACTGCAGTCAGATCTGTGCCCAAGATGCATCTTTTAGCTTTCTCTCAGGGTCCTGCTCTTAATTAACATTGCAGACTGCCTGACAGCTTTTTTGTTGTAACAGTTTTTTTGATTGCACAAGCAATGTTCTAAGCTCTAATTTTCAATCACTTTCCTTCTATCCTACTCAGTGCCTTCACCTACTGTTTGCTGCTGGTTTGAGTGTATGCAGGGATCTAATTTCTCTAGAAACTGAGAAAGGTTTAGGGGGATCCATTGATTTAAGGAAAAAAAAAAAAAATATTTGGGAATTCAAAAATCACTTCAGAACAGCCATTTATACCATCACCAAAATGGTGTTGTCACACATCATAACTTTCAGCACATTTTTGGCCCATCATAGAATAGAAAATTTTTATGAAATTTGCAGCTGGTGAAGAAGTGTTTTTTAAGGCAGATCTTAAAGCAAACATTTTAAGACAAATCTTAACCACCGTAAGATTTGATGTAAGATCTTAACCATGTTAAGATTTCAGTCTAAGATAGAGGCCTGTAAAGTTTGTCTTCTTAGATATGTCCTTTCATAATAAAGTGCAGGTGGTGAGTAAGCTCACCACACTTGTTTGAGACTCTACAATACCCATTTAGAAATAGAACCCTTTTGATCACAAGGTTCATACATTGCTTTGCCTCCCTTTTAATTCATAAAGCCAGTCGTACCATCAACACTCTTCACTTTTGCAAATGACTGTGCCTGGAAAACAAAGGGCTGACTCTGTTCTGCTACCGAAGCACTTCAATTGCCAAAACCTTCAGTACAGGAGCGGCCGTTTGGCAAAGCCTCCTCATGGTCTTTCAAACCACATTTCAGTTCAGTCCCTTTTGTGCTGGCCCAGGAGCTCACTGTACTGGGTTGGGTTACTGCCATTGATTCCTGTGAGCTCCGGATCATGTTCTTGGTGAATGAAACTAAAGACATTGGTCAAAATGGACCGTGGGATGATAACCACAGATATGAGCACTGGCATTACTTCTGCATAATTAACCCCCCTGTGTACTGTTCCCTTTTGTCTGAGAAAGCTAGCAAATGTATGAGCATTGATTACGGAGTCAGAATGAATCAATGGAATTTTCCTTAATATTCAAGTGTATTAAAAATGCATCGACAAATCTTGGATTCTTTTAACCAGATTTATGCAACTCATTTTAGGCTGAACTCTTGCTGAACTCTATTCCAGTTTTGCCAGAGTAAAAATGGAGAGAGAATATGAGAACATCTCTAGGTACACATTTATGAGTTTTAAACTTCACCTATTTTGACCCTAGAATTTAATGTAAAAATGAGACAGACTGATCTATTTTCTATTAGGAAAATCTACAAGACACTGAATGTTTGATCTGATTATTTTGGTTTTATTTTAGGGACTAACTAAATAAATGGACACTATAAGTCAAACAGAGATTTACTTATGCAGTTCCCATTACTTCTAGTGGGAATCACAATTCCAAAGACTCCTCATGCCTTCATAGGAAAGCAAAAACCCTGCCTTGTTTTGCTAGCAAATGTAGCATATACTGTCAGTATTTAACACAGAGATATACGGCTTTTCATAAGTTAAAGAGGAGTTAAAACAATATGTGAACCTTGAGATTAAAAAAAAAACCACGAAAATGCAACAGAAAAAAAGGAGGGATCTGACAGTTGAACTGAGTCAACTGCGTAGATTAGATAGGGAGAGGAAATTAGAACTAACACAAAATGCTAACAAGCACAGAACAAATAAATGGATAACAGGAAGGGAACTGAACCAATATAAACAGCTGCAAAGGGTATTGTTGGCAGGATTTCAGGCCTAACAGTTTGGAGAGGACAGAAACATTTCATCGCTGAGCAGTATTTTTTAAAAGATGTTTTACCTCAACATAATTATATTTGAAAAATATTTTCAAAATTACAAGCTTCCTGTAATCATGGGGTTGCTGAACTAACCTGGGCTTTCTCTAGGTCTTCCCTCTCTTTTCCCTCCACTGGAGAAGGAAAAAGGAGTCATATTTGTCTCCTCCTCAAATACCAGACTGCAAGGAGACCCTAGTGGTACCTAAGTGAGGTGCCATGCTTTCTCCTGACTCTTGATGGTTTCTCTGCCCAGTTTGTGGTGTCTCCATGCTTTGTGGCTTTCTCACTCTGCACAGTCCTGAAGACCTTTTGGTCTATCTTAGAGGGCAAGTCCTTCAATTAGATACCACAGTTGGAAGATTTAATAGCATTTTTTTAAGAATTCTTCTCTCTTCTTGGTGAGAATGATTTGTTTCACAGTCACTCCAGTGTTAATCGAGACTCTTGTTTCCCTTTGCAGTTATCCAGATATCGATGGTTTTTCACAACACAGACCTGCAGGGCATCAACATTTATGGAGAGGGCAAATGGCACAAAAGGCAGTTTCCAAACAACAGAAACAAGAAATCCTGATGAGTTGCCTCCTCTGGATTCAGCCTAAGGGATTGCTGAAGTAATCCAGTATGACTGACTCTAGTAAATGTCACCAGCAAGTCAATATTAGTGTCTATTTTGCTATATCAGAATAATCTGATAATATTCTGTTAATATGCTGTACAAGATTTCGGCTGAAGCAAGCAAAGCATGCTTAAAGCTAATGCTCTCTGCCACGGACTTTGAGATAGACCTGAGGCACGCTTTGCAGCACACTAAAGGAGCAGCAGTACTCCAGACATTAAATTCACAATTATTTTTTTTTTTTAATATCTAATTAGTAGTTAAACATGTAAACAAGCCGTATGCTTAACATGTTTGTTCAAAGCTTTTTCATTTGTTCCTTTTTCAATTATTTTTTTCCTCCCCTCACTACTCTTTTTCACAGGGTGAGTGATTTCTGGGAAGACAGCCCTTTCCGGATGCTTCAGGCTGGTTTTGAAACTGTTAGACATTTCTAGATTATAATCTTATTTAAATACATATATTAACTTTATTAATCAATAATCTTATTAAAACAATTTTAATTTCTCTACTGAGTCTTTTTTTACACTATGCACCCTCCTGTTAATACCACTCCCTCAAATAAATTTCAGAGCTGAACATCTCCCAGGTTTCATCTTACAGGCTTTATTTTCTCCCAGAACAGATTGTGCTGTAACTTCTTATTGAATGTATTCAGATTCCATGTCATCTATTTCTCTCTGTATTTTGGTTGTTTTCAATCCAAGTAAGACTATATATGATAAATTTAAAGGTCCTAGCAGTAAGGAAGCCTTCAGTGGGTTATTTCCAAAAAAAATCAGGAAACAATTTGCTTTTAAAGGGCTTCTAGCTGCTGTTCACTTCTACAGGTAGCTAACACAGTTTTAAAAAACCTTGACATAGTCCCATCTCCGCAAACCTTATTAACAGTTAAATGAAGAGAAGAATAGTAAACATGCAGTGTTAGAGTAGCTTCACAAAGAACACATGTACGATACTCTAAATATAAATTATTTTGCTTTGATTGGTCTCGTAAGCCAGAGGACACATAAGGAAACTTTCTCCATAGCTCTCAAATTATTATTTTCTTTTTTTTTTTTTTTTTTAATTCACCAGGGAATTCTTCTTCAGGTTTTATTTACTTAAGTGTATATGCTGGGAAACAAAATTATTTCAGTTGGGTCTCTTGGGTTCTACTACAAAATAAACAAACAAAAAGTTTTGAATTTTGAGAAACATAATAGAAGTGACTTTATTTTTCATGTTGACTTTATAGGAAAGATTGCTGGTGGTGTAGTGACTAAGTAGCCACCTCGACTTATAAGGATAACAAAAATCAAACAACCTGACACACATATTAGGAAGTCTGAGATGCTTTGAAATCTGAAGATGACGAGACTCCCTCGGCAATTCCATATTGTAATGAAATGAGCATAGGAATGAGAATCCAGAATAACTGAATTCTAGTTCAGTTTCTACTCCCCATATGTTTGAAATGTACCTCATGCTTATGCAGCACAACATTTACATACTTAATTTTTAAAAACCACAGCATTCGAGCAAAGCTTTATTCCTACGTGTTGCTCATATGTATATGTAAAACTTGTTTCTCCTTTAACAAAGATTTTTGGAATCAGAGCACTTGACGCGACAGTGAAAGATACTCTGTGTACACAGATCCAGACAGTGCTGTTAGAAAATAATCTTATTATAGGGCAATGCTGGCATTTTATTGTCATCTGATTGCTATGCTGCAAGGGTGATACTGGAAAAACAAGTGAATACACCATTGTGGAAATGAAATGTTTTCAGAGACTACTTACTCCTACAGGCTTGTGTGTTCACTGGTGTATTTTTAGCCATATTTTGTCTCGGTTGTAGCCAAAACTAGTTTATGACAGTTCAACAACTTCTATGGGGAAAGATCACTTTAACAGAGAGATATCATTCTCTGCCTGTCTGCAGTACAAAGAGAACTGTACCACAGCATTTGGGAACTCCTGTTTAGAGAAACCATTTTGCCCTATCTGAATAGTTAATAGTAAATACACAGGCCAGAGCTTAGGACTGAAAATTCATTGTTTTTTATGAAGGATGACGAAGGGTAAAGGTCTAACAGCAAGGCATTGACTCCCTGACTCAGCCAGAGACCTTCTGCCCAGCTCTTTATTGCATTTAGCTTGGGCTGTTTCTAGCTGAAAAGGGAACCTAAAGGGCATCACCAGGTCTGAAAAATTGCAGCCAGTTTAGAGTTATCATGATGTTACAACACCAAAGGCCACAAAGGCAGCTAGAAAGAGTTCAAACTGCAGCAGCATTTTCACAGAGACGCTGTCCTCCAGCTGGTTCATTTGACGCACTCAGTAACAGAATCTGTAAAGGAATAATTAGGGGAAAAAAAAAAAAAAAAAAACAACAAAAAAACCCCCCAACCTCTTTGGTAACTCTGGGCTTTGTTTCAGTCTGTAACTAACTCCAGTTACAGGAAGTATACAGTGAAAGATCAAAGTAAGAGACACTAAGTGAGCCTGTTGAAATGAAGTGTTACAGGCATATGTTCCTCATCTCACAGCTCCGTCGACTGGGTGCTGTAACAGCTGGGATATAAGAAAAATGTTTCAGGCAGATTCAGCAGAAGAGCCTGTACTTCATTTGGCCAGCTTGGAGCTTGCATCTCACCAAAGGACTGCAGCAGCTCGGTGGAGGGGTGATTTTTTTGCAGCACATAGGCTACAAGGAGTTTATTCCTCCTAATTGCTTTTAAATAAATTAGCACAAACCTCACTGGGTGGCAAGTAGCCAGCATGACCCAGAAGTCACTGGCCTTGGGATGGTCCTGGAGAAGGGAAGGCTGAAGGGAGACCTTCTCGGCGTCTCCAACTCCCTGAAAGGAGGGTGGAGAGAGGTGGGGGTGGGTCTGTTCAACCAAGGACCAAGTGACAGGACAAGAAGAAATGGCCTCAAGTTGCACCCAGGGCAGTTGAGATGGGATGTGAGGAAGAATTTTTTTGCTGAAAGGGTTCTGAGGCATTGGAAGGGGTTGCCCAGGGCACTGGTGGAGTCCCCATCCCTGGAGGGATTGAAGAGTCGTGTAGACATAGTGCTGAGGGACATGGGTTAGTCGGGGACTTGTCAGTGTTGGGACAGTGATTGGACTTGGTGATCTTAAAGGGCTTTTCCAATCCAGGCAATTCTGGGATTCTGGGATTCTGTGCATCTTGCTCTTGACATCAAAAGTAGCACAACCAGGGGGGCTGTAGGATACAGCTCCTACATTGCCCTCTGCTCTCCCAAAGTGGAAATGGGGTCTGTCCTTGGCTCTTGCACCAAGACCACATCATCTTTACAACACTGCCCCCTGCTCCTGTGCTTTTGTTCGAGAGCGGGTGACAGCCTGGGCACGCGATAAGGCGCGTGATGCGCCCCAGAGCGCGCAGTCAGCACCGCTGCTGGTGAAGTCACAGCAAATTAGGGTGATCTGTGCACCGACTGAATTTGCCAATTAATTCCCTTCACCATCAAGAGCAGCACGGTCAAGCAGATAAGCCTGGGAGCTGGGAGAAGAGGTGGGGTGGGGTCTCCTGCTAACTCAGCCACTGACCCTCCAGGTGCCCTAAGGCAAAGGGAACTTCTCCCTCTGCCTCTACCATCACCAGCCAAGGCTTGCCCATGCACAGTGTTTGTGCTGGTTTCACCAGATTTTAGGAGCTGAATTAAATTATTTCATCTTTCTCCTGAGAGAACTTTGTCGCTGTATAAACATCTGTTTTGTAAGGATACACTATGCTGGATATTAAAGATATTTGTACCACACCTGGTGTAAATCTGTCTGAAAAGCCATCAGCCATCACACTACTCTGATACAGTCAACTGTTCTTATCATTGCTGTTGTTGTTATTCCTCATATTAATAACATCTAATATCTAATAATATTTGGATTTTTAAAATCAGGTACACATATGTATATGTCTATATATCCATGCTATAATATCTACATGTTTGCATCTGCATTTCTGTCTCGACTTTCCTATCTTGGAAATACATTGTAGCATCAGGAAGGATTTTAAAGTGCAAATGCATGTACTTGAGGTGGTTAATTCTGTACAGTATGAAATCCTGAGTGTTAGAAGCCATACTACAGATTCAGGCTTTAATATAAACTTACAGGTGAACATAAAGAAGGGTAGATAAGACAGAAATTGTAGCAGCAAATACAGTCCAGGTATTTAGAAGATCAGAGAGTAGCTCATGCTGTGTTGTAATATCTTTCTGACTTTTTGCGGATCCTCCAGACTATTATATGACAGCTTAACTTCTCACCAAGTAATATTAATCACTTCTTAATCAAGGTATATTGGTTTTCAGCTTAGGACTGAAGAGAACTATTTAACAATATAGCTTTTTAAAAAATGGTTGAATAATTCTCTGGCAGGGTAGGAAGGGTGAATCCTTATTTATCTAAAAAATTAATATGTTTTCTACAAGTAAGGAATTTTTTTTACCCCCCCCTCAAATCTAACTCTGCTTGGCTGCTTGAAATTAAAACTTAATCACAGAGACTCAGCACATTAAATACTTTCATTGCACACACAGTGCTTTGTAACATGTAAATTTGAGGAGAGCTTTATTTAAATGAAGTCCAAATCCCAGTATAAAAACAATTCTGTTACCATAGCTAATTGCTGCATGTGACTAGCACCGTTAGTTCTTCTTTATGCCTCTTGGTTCAGCCTCACGCTGTACAGTAAGTGATTTGGCAGTACTGTACCCACAGGGCTGCCAAGAAATCAGCAACATTTACTTCTTGATTTCTGAAGTGAATCTGTATTTAGTGGATTTTTTGGAAGAAATCTGATCATTTTTCATGTGCCTAAAAGCGATATTGGCTACAGGGGTTGTATGAAAACCTTCTATACCTACAAAATCACATAACTCCCAATTAGAAAAGGGCTGATGACTTTGTTTGTACATGGTTATGAAGCAGATTTTAGCTTTTCTATGTTTGCTTACAGACATTTGCAATATTAACATACAAGGTGTTAGCCTTGGCCCTCAACTAATTTCATTACCATACAAAACAGGCTTTTTTGGCTTGCATGCAGATGCAAAAAAGGGAGGTCGCAGTCACCAGGCTATCAAGATACTGTCTAAGTTTTCCAATAGAAATATACCAATTGTTTCAAACTTGAGGGAGCTCTGCTTCTTAAAATCAATGGTATTTTACATTCCTCGATGTGACTTATTTTTGGATCTCTTAAGCAGAGGCTGAGAGCTTTTGCCAAAGTGTAATGAATTGCTTACCAGTGATTTCCTGTCTTCTCAGCTGATATGAAAAACACAGAGTAAGTTTAAACAAAGCAAAAATAGTCTTTTTGCAGCCTGCTTCTTAAAAGTCAACTTACAAATAATATATTTCCTATGTAAATACTACTTTAAAGTTTCTATTATTTGAAATATGAATGTAACTATGTAATACCTATTTCTATGTGAAACTTATTCGAGGTTTCATTGCCTGTAAACTCTTTTTACCTTTTATTATTACTATCCTAAGAAGTGTCAAGCAGGTTCCAAAGCACAATTGCTGCAAATCAATTTAGTTTTATACCAATATAGAGTGTTGATTTTATCTCAAAAGCAAAGTGTTAATGCAAAATGTATCAGAAATACAGACACATGAAAGAGTGAATTTCTCTCATGGTAAGGACAAGGTGTATTTCAAGTCACCTGTGTCCTGAGAGGATGTTTATAGGTGTAGACTACACACACTGTTAACTTAATCTCTGTTTACAAACTGGTAGGTGAAAGGGCAGAGTCTGTTTATTCTGTTTCGTGTCTCATGACAGCTTGAAGCTTTCTGTTAATGGTATCTATCAGTGATGAGGGCAGGAGGGAAAGTCATGAAAAGCTCTTGGCAGAGTAGAGCAAAACACTCTAGCTGAGTGCCTGAAAAGTTACTGTCCAGGTGCATGACTTTTAGACTTTGGAGCAGCTGAGAAGATTGCCCTTGGGGGAAGAAAAAAAAAAAAAAAAAAAAAGTATATATAGAGATATATATATATATAGTTGTAAATTTTAAAATGAGCACAAATCTTGCTGGCACAGCAGTTTTGGATCTTATTCAAGACCACATAGATATGTATGCCATGGAGATGTTCAAAAAAGCTATTAGCTATCTACCCTAATATCAATTCTCAACACTTTGATTCAAGGAGAAGCCAGTAATGAGAGACAGAGAAAAACTTTCCAGGTTGATTAGTTTGGTTTCTTTGACTTAATGGGAAAGACCTATTGAGTTTTCTGTTCCAGGGCATTGCTTCTTGACAAAGGTAACAGTAAAACATCAGTAAATATCCTAAATAATAGTGGCAGGCATAATCATGAAGGCAATCCATAGACAAAATGTACTGAAGTAATGCACCAACAAGGCCAAAACAAATGCCTTGCTGCCATTCTTGCAGGTTCTGAGCTTTATTTTCCATGTAGCCTTTAGAATCCCCCCTAAAAATATCTCCTTTCCTTCAGTCAGACCTGGAGATTCTAATACAATATGTAAAAGATTAAACTGTGGTAAAGAAATTTTTAGTAGAGCACTTTCAGAGAATGGGCTACATTAAATGCACATAGATTTTCTGATTAGTTTACCGTCCCTCACTTGCCTCAAAATAACACTAATGAATCAGGATATTGTTTCTCAAGGTACATAATTTGTGACCATATTATAGCTGAAACAACACTGGGTTTTGGAGTCCCTGAGCCTGACTTCAAGAAGCAGTTAATTAGATATTTTAAGCTAAAAATAAAAAAAAAATAATAATCTTTAAAAAACCCTGAATTTGTGATTTTTCTTAAATTGCTGTTTTCCATTAAAAAGCAATCCCATCCACAACCCTATAGGCACTGACAGTCTTCGATGTAGCCAAGCCATGCAGAAGAGAAAGGAGTTGCTAGGAAGCTGTTAAGGAAAGCCCATCTCCAGTGTGGAGGCAGAGCCCAAGGTGGGTTTGGGCATGAGCCATGGGAAGCCAGGGACCAGTAGAGAGAACCAGGGCCATAGAGGGATGACAGTTTGCCCCCTGATTGCCATGTGGAAATTGTTGTTTAGCTTGTGCTGATGTGCACTCTGAATACTAATGATGGTCATTTAAGTAGAAACAACATTACCCGTTTCACCAGGATTATTTTAGCAGAAATTCAGGTTACAAAGGAAAATGGGGATCTAGTAGCTGTCGCAGTTTGCTGAAGCAGAGACTGAGATAACCAGCCTGTCCCCACTAACTCGGGTCAAAGTTATGCTCAGTTCTTGCCTGTGAGTGGGAAAAGGCATATATAGCTCTTCCCATCAACTCCCTATGCTTTGTGGAGACTCAAAAACAGGACAGGTTTCGTGTGTTTGCTTTAGTCCTTCGTCACAAAACCAGCAAGTTCACTTTGCCCAGTCAATTACATGAGCATACAGGCACAGCCCTAATACATTTGGTTTAACTCCAGGGTTTTAAAAAGGATAAAATTGACATTTTCCATCATCATCATTATTATTAATAATAACAACTAATTATTATAAGGATAATTTCCAAATTTAAAAATACATTTTATAGATAGCAGGTGGTGAAAAGAATAAAGGGAAAAGCAGAGTTGTGGGAAGGTTGCTGTAGCATAAATTAAATTTTGCATGCCACATAGGATGTGAGATCTTAAATATATTTGAAAATATTATATGTTGAAGGCTATATGACACACAGTTGATATGTCATCTAACTCATCTGAGATCAGCTGTCTCCTTTGATGCAAGCTTAGAAGTGTATCTCCTCATACATTTCTAAACTGTAAAAAATATAAAAGTATTTTTAAAAGAAATCCACCCAGTGAGTAACTATTAGATTTCTCTCTGGTGTGTGAGGCCCTGGTGCCCTTGTGTGTTTTAAAATTACTCATGACTGTTGCAGCTGAACATTTCTAACTCTATATGCCAGCTAAGGAATTAGAGATCACTGTCATGGGATTATTTAAATCATGCCAATTCTAAACTTTAAAAAAACTCTTTATTGGATTGATATTCATTAACATTGCATATCACTCCTTGATCTTGGTGGTCTCCAGTGGCAAAGGACAAGGCAACTGGTCACAGCAATTCTTTGATGGAGGAAGCCAGGAAACCTCCTCTTTGATGGAGGAAGTGGGATGCTTCCTTTCTTCCCTGTTCTTCCTCACTCATTGATGGGGTTTTTTTTGTGTTCAGTTTACCCCTGCTCCCCAAAAAGAACGGGAGGTTCATCTCATTTATCCTTGACACCTTATTTTCAGGATGAGGACTTTTTCCAGCCTCACTTATTCTGCTGAAGTGTTCTGCAAAATTACCCTTTCTTCCTGTTTTGCAGGATTATTTTGGTTTTGCCAGACATCTTAACTGCCTGCTCATTCCTCTCTTGAAGATTTTACTTTTTGCACATATTTTCTTATTCCCCGTTAGGGTAACTATACCACAAGTCTCAGTTTGCCCCTTTGTAGTAGTGGTTATTACTTATATACATAAGGCAAACCGTGGTATGGAATGTTGTCAGCAGTGCTAAAAATGCTATAAAATGCCTCAATAGTCACTGGTTACATTATTTTAACATGCTTATTTCTGGGTTCCCAGGCAAGAAAATAATAATTTTATTATGATTAGTCTGCTTCTACTTTTTGGGTGCAGCAGGGTTCTACTTGGTCTAAAGTGGTAGATACAGCCCTGATTGAAACAAAATAAGAAGAAAGAGGTATCACCCCACCTGCAATGTGTAACACAGAAAGAACTACCAAACTGGCCAGTGCTAATGGAGCCACTTATGCCCTTTCAGATGATGTTTCATACCCTTGGTATATCAGCTCTTAGCTGCATCTTTATTTTCGTCAGCTGAGGGTACCATTCAGCAACTTGAAGCAAGATCAGAGCCCTGTTCTGCTGAGTCCAAATAAGCACATAAGAAAATGCTTCTGCCTCAAGAAATCAAAATCTAAATAGAAGAGACAATCCCACAGCTCAGCAACATCACAAAGATATCAGGATGATCCGAGGGCTGGAACACCTCTCCTATGAAGACAGGCTGAGAGAGTTGGGGCTGTTCAGCCTGGAGAAGAGAAGGCTCCAGGGAGATCTTACAGCGGCCTCCCAGTACCTGAAGGGGCTACAAGAAAGCTGGGGAGGGACTTTTCATAAGGGCAGTTAATGACAAAACAAGGGGAAATGGGTTTAAGCTGAAAGAGGGGAGGTTTAGATGAGATATTAGGAAGAAGTTCTTCACTGTGAGGGTGTTCAGACACTTGAACAGGTTGCCCAAGGAAGTTGTGGATGCCCCCTCCCTGGAAGTGTTGAAGGCCAGGGTGGATGAGGCTTTGAGCAACCTGGTCTAGTGAAAGGTGTCCCTGCTGATGGCAGGGGGATTGGGACTAGATGATCTTTAAGGTCCCTTCCAATCCAAACCATTTTATGATTCTATGCCATTTGATTTTCCCAGCATCAGCCAAGAAGGTTCCAGTAGAGCTGGAAATGAACTTAGTCCTCCCACATCTAGTGAACCATAACTTTCTCTATACAGATATAGATAGATAGATAGATAGATAGATAGATAGATAGATAGATAGATAGATAGATAGATAGATAGATTAGATAGATACTTGCACATATTCTACCTTTTGAAAGCCAATCTGAACACTCATTTGGATAAAAAAAAAGGTGTCTTGCATCCACATTGTACAAGAAGCACTTGCCTCACATTTCATTAGGGAAAATTGAGCTAAAACTCTGATTTTGTCCAATCCTTAGTATGGACCTCTCCATAGCCACCTGCTCTATGAGTGGACACTCTTGTGTAGCTGCTGCTATGAATCTCCTCCACACGTAGGGGGATGGTACCCAGCAATGTGGGATTGGGGGCAGATGTGATCAATAAACAGCAAGAGGCTGAGCTTGACTGCAGAGCAAGCAGAGGTCCTCAGTTCAGACCAGAAATGCCCAAACCTGCCCTCTAAAGCCAGAACTTCAGGTCAGAGTCCCTGTAGACCAGAGGACTAACTTATTCTGGGATGTAACTGAGTTTAAGTTTAATTGTTATTTATATATTTGCACCTCATCCTTAGAGATATGTCAGCTATAAAGTACAATTCATATCCTTTTCTGTTGGGATAGCATAATTACATTATACAACATTAGGTGAAATAAATTCACGCTGCCAAGTGCTATAATTAAGACTATGTTGGCCAGCCCATTTTTAAAACTCTCTCTTCAGTCATGAGTTTCTGAAAATTTTATCTTGTCTAGCAAACTGTATGACATATATCCATGTCAGCGGATGGGAATAATTACTCCGAGTATAATTAATGCAATCTGAAGGGCTTCAGTAGTCATGGAGTTATTATGTAACTGCACAATAATTAAATGATCAAGTAACTACTCAGTAATTTCATGGTGATTTGTGCTATATACGATATTTGCCTTGCACAAACAAACAATGCTGTCATACAATTCAGAACGGATGTGAATATCTGCACGTCGATACTGAAATGCCTGCCAGATTTTTATGATGTCTTGTTCCCGAAACAGTCACTGCTTTTGAGCATATTTTCTGTAAGCACGAAGATCAAGAGGCATGTCTATTTTTAATGAAAGTGTATACCCATAGAAACATAAATACTTGCATGGGCAAAGATGGAAGTATGTCATACTTAAAACCTGGAATATTTAAGGCACAAAACATAATGATGTGTATCTCAGCTGTAAAATTAGGATCCTGGCCCTGGAGAAGGTTCTTCACAAACCTGATCTGTACGTGGGGTGACTTGTATTTTAGTGTTCACAATTGCAAATCTCTTACTGAGAGCTCACTTAAAACCATCAAATGCTTGAATGTTTGGAAGCAAATCCTGGAAGTGCACACTACGGAAGGTCAGACAGTGCTATTAAAAGATCTAACAGTCCTTCAAAGAAGAGGGTTTAAAATTGCCATAACTGGGTTTCACCTTTGGAAGACCAGATTGGGGCACTCTATTCTGAAATGGGGAGAGAATGGTGGTTTTTTTGGTGTGGGGAAGCAGTTCTTGTTATTTTCTCTTTTACATGCATATTAGTTCATATTATCAAGGGAAACAACAATATGATACTAGTGGGTACAGATTGTCATTGAAAAGCTTATCTTTTTTGTTTCAATGAAATCACTACTCTAGTGACACAGATATTATCACCTCATTTTCTCTATTATCTTAATAAAGTGTCTGCCTCTCTCTGTATCTTAATAAACTGAAAACGTCCTGGATGGTACTCAAAATATTTGTATAAATCCAAATCAGAAAATATTGATTCTGATTAAATAATTGCACACATTTTCCATATTTGTTTATACCTATGTAGAATAATATCTGTGAGAAGCCTTCTGGCTTGCTCTACATCTGACACTGGGCACATATTTTCAGGAGATAGGCTTTAACTTTTCTGGCTCTAATGTTACCTTGTCCAAAGGGTCCAGAGAGGAGATGAACCAACCATTTCTAGGACCCTCACAGACCATTTGCTCATGATTGTGTGACAGAGAAGTGCCACAGATGGGCACAGCATGGGGATGGGGATGGCACGTTTGTTGGTAAAAGAAGCGCTTGTTGCCCAAAACTGTAATAGGCAGCAAATTTATGCCCAGCAGAATATGAATAATTCACATACCACATAAGCTAAGACAAAAAAGTGTGAAAGGTATCAGAGGAAGGAGGCCCTGTCCATTCAAGTAGCCTGTAGATAAGAAATATTTTTGGAAGCTCATCTTGGCAATGCTTTCTCTCATCTCCACTCTTACTTTCGCAACTATTTTTTATATGGCTGGACTTAGTCCATTCTGGCTGTAGGGATCAGCATAGAGCTTGGTGATCTGAAACTGCTACCAAACTTCATTCCTAGGCTTTGTGCCATGGGAGGAAAGGAAAGGAAAGGAAAGGAAAGGAAAGGAAAGGAAAGGAAAGGAAAGGAAAGGAAAGGAAGGTCACAAGAGAGAGAGGAGACAAGATCATGGGACAAAGATGCTGACCAAAGGAAAGGAAAGGAAAGGAAAGGAAAGGAAAGGAAAGGAAAGGAAAGGAAAGGAAAGGAAAGGAAAGGAAAGGAAAGGAAAGGAAAGGAAAGGAAAGGAAAGGAAAGGAAAGGAAAGGAAAGGAAAGGAAAGGAAAGGAAAGGAAAGGAAAGGAAAGGAAAGGAAAGGAAAGGAAAGGAAAGGAAAGGAAAGGAAAGGAAAGGAAAGGAAAGGAAAGGAAAGGAAAGGAAAGGAAAGGAAAGGAAAGGAAAGGAAAGGAAAGGAAAGGAAAGGAAAGGAAAGGAAAGGAAAGGAAAGGAAAGGAAAGGAAAGGAAAGGAAAGGAAAGGAAAGGAAAGGAAAGGAAAGGAAAGGAAGGTCACAAGAGAGAGAGGAGACAAGATCATGGGACAAAGATGCTGACCCAAAGCACGTTATAGAGAATCACATCAACTACAGCTTGTCTATAACCTGTTTCTGAGAGTAGGAATGATGTAGCAAAGAAAGTTAAAAAAAAAAAAAAAAAAAAAAGGAAAAAAGGGGGG
>NW_010300005.1:0-15975 GCF_000700745.2 Antrostomus carolinensis | reverse complement strand
AAAAAAAAAAAAAAAAAAAAAGGAAGAAATGGGAGTATTGAAAGGGTGAAGGGAAGAATCATTTTGGTGTGAAAGTTGTATCAAATTAATATTTCAGCGATCTTTGTTGATAGTGATTTTTTACCTTTTCTAAATTAAGGAAGTGTATGTAGCATCTATTTTTTTCATTCAATATAGGGACCAAAGGCAACTTTTGTTATTTAGCTGCTCCTTTTTACACTAGTGACTGTTTATTTTCATTTTTATAAAATAAACACATTTCACAAATTTCTTTATACACAGAATATCTGGGGAAAAAAAATCTTCTAAAATGTGAATAATCTTCATTTATTGTTCGGGGAATAAAACCATAGGTAGGCTGTTTGGGAGCTTTTTGGCAAATTCAGTTTATTCCAGTGTAAAAAATCCTAATGCATTACAGATATTTTCCTCCCCTTATGGACCTGTCGACTTGAGTATGGTTAATGATACCATTAGTAACATTTATCAATTTTGTTTTCCTGTCATTTTGTTTTTCTGTCAAAAGAAATATTCACAAATTACATTTTCATCCACACAAACATAAACTACTCACAATGAAACATAGTGCAGTTTCAAAGAGGCATTGCTGTCTTCATAAATGTCTTAATCCTAATTACTTGTTAGCTTCCATATTTCACTCCCCTTGATTTGCAAACATCTAACTTTTGTTCATAAGATGATAAGCCTGACTAATTCTGAAGATATCAGTGGGAGGTCCCCCATAGTAATATACACTGAAAACCTCCCCATAACCCTAGCTGTCTGCTGGGATCTCTCATGGGGCTCCCAGGCCTGAATCCATAACCAAACCCTAACCCTTGTTCCTCTTGAGCAAGCAAGGTAAACTTAAGGAACGTATACACTACAATTAACAAGGGGAAAGGGTAATGCATAGCTAAACAGACCAAAGCCAACTGGAGTAAATTATGTCTACAAATAGCATTAATCTTTGCATCCTCAGTTCGACTGCACAACAAAAGTGCAGCTGGCCTACTCTAAGTGGCACAAAGAGAAGATGACAGAGTATGGGGACTATGTTGTGCTAGTCTCAGCAAGGTCATGGAATGCAATTTATTCCTGAAGGTTTTTAATTTTGGGGAGAAAGCTTTTAACTTGGGGAAGAAACCACCACTCTCAGCCAATTCCTTCTCTTGATTTTTAGAAGCTTTCCAGAGACTGCTCATGCAAATGGCAGGAAAGGCAAATTAATATCTCTATGCCTATTTCCAGCCACAACCAGAAGCATGTGTTTGCAATGTTCCCAAAGCCACCCGCTAACAGCAACCCCAATTACTCCTGAAACTGCCAACCCTGACCAAAGTGGAATGTACACTGAGTCCTGAACATCTCTAAAAAAAAAGGCTACAGCCTTGAGGTTAATGCCATACAGAAGTCCCAGGGGGTTTGTGATAGTAATAAGAATGTCATCTGTACTACTTCATGAGCCAAAACCTCTGAACTAGTGTGTCCTTTGCTTGTAGGAGGAGATAGCTTTTCACTACTGTCATCTACCCAATACAACAAGTGGCATGGCCACAGTGGAAAAATGCAGAGGGATGCTTGGCTGTTTGTGTTACACCAGTGAGGAGTAAGTTTCAAGGATACCATCTGTTCCATCTTTAACTTTTTGCTTTTTCCTGTAAATTAAAATATGTGGGGACAGTGATTAGAGAGAAAAAGGGAGGAAAAAAAAACAAAACAAAACAAAAAAAGGCAAAAAGAAACCCAAACCACAGAGAAAGAAAGGGAAGAACTGCTACTTTGCATGGAATCCACAAATGGAGACTGACTGTGTGAAAACATCCTCAGGAGTAATAGACTACTAGGTGAGAACGCATTGGATTTGAATTCAGGAGAACAACATTCTATCTAATTCAGGACAGAGATCCTGTTTTGGAGGAATGTTTCTGATAAAGCTAGATCTTCTCTCTGTCCAGGTGAAGGAATTAGCACATGCACATAATTCTTTACATCCTACAGAAGAAGTACTGCCATACTTTATCTCTTCTCTGAAACTGATCCTTTGCTTCTTTCTTTGATCTTGCACCCCCTGTACTCTCTTCTTAGCCACTGATGGCACAACACCACACATTTATCCCAATGTACACAAGTCAATTAATGATGCAAAGCCTCACAATTTCCTTTCTGGGAGGTGAGTGGTGAATTATACATGTCCTACGTGAAGGCAATGTACCCACTTTGTAGGCTCTGCTGTTTTACTGTTCTATCTCCCACTTGAAATACCCAAGTTTGACCATTCTGTTAACTAAGTCTGGACATACTGTTAAACAGGTACAAATTCCCTGGACACACAGTAAGGAAGAAGTAAAAAAAACACTTCTCTCTTGAATGTCTTACTGTTGCACCAGCTTGGGTCTGTTCATTTAACTCAAAGTTATTCCTGATGAGGACAGGTACAGATGTCTATGTATCTTAACAACTGTGATGATGAAATATTGTGTCACTGCTTCACTAGTTTTTGCAAGTATTGGGAAAGTATTTTTGCAAGCTCTTGTGTTGGGAGCACATGTCCTCAGAAGGGAGACAGCTGATTCACTTCACATACCTGGATTCAAGATTAAATCATTACTATATTAAGTCCTTAAGCACCTAAAATTCTTAAAACTTCAACATAGATCTTGCTGGTGTAAATGGTGAAACAGGGTACCAATCTTTCTGCAAGTGAGGTTTATTGAAGGTGTTGTTGCAGGTAGACAAGACTGAAAAAGTACTGTGTTATCTTCCTTTTTTTGTTTGATTCTGCAGCAGAAGAGGGGAAAAAAAAAAAAAAAAAAAAAAAAAGGATATAAGATAAGCTAAGGTAAAAGGACACAGGAATGAAGGAGTGTGACCTGTAAGGTGAAATCCTAGCATGAGATTATCAACATGTGGTATGTATACAATCCACTTGGAAGTGGCATGTGATCTACCAAACAGCCAGGTGTTTCCTTTTGCTTGGTGGCAAAATATTTGTGGGTTTCTGAATTAAATTAGTAGAAATGGGATGAAATTTAATAGTACAAAGTGCAAGTCTAGGCACATAAATAGCAGGAATCTGTGGGTATACAGAGGAGGCTGATGGTAGGAAACAGTCATGGAACAAGATGATTGAAAAATGAAAGTGTGCCATGAGATCTGCTAGGAAAGAAGAATATTAATATTTCCATACAGGACATCAGTGAAAGTATCTAGAGCACTCCATAATGTATTGGATGTACACCTCTGAAAAAAAGACAAAACCAAACTGCAAGAAATGGGGATTATGTCGGTGAGAGAAATAGATGAGCTGGGAGGGGGAACTGAGGGACTAGGCCAATTTAGTGACCCATATGCCCTTGGAAAGTGGGCACCAAGAAGGGCAAGAGTCATTCCCTCTAAATAACTGCATGTGTAGGTAGCAAGGGGAAAGAAAAACTGCTTAGGCCAATAAGCTGAAAGAGAAATGCATTTATTTCCACTGTGCATGAGCACTTTTACAGCAGAAATTAGAAGTTTCTATCAAAGCAGTAAGCTTCCATAATAGAAACACAAGTTGGGGGAAACAACTTGAAACAGTAGAATTATTGTCAGCAGGACTTGTTTACATTTAAGATGGCATTGCATGTTGCAAGTGGCTGCAATATTTGGAGGCTGGACTCATCAGTATTTGGGTTAGAAATCCTTATGTCACCCACTGCTCCCATTTTGAAGACTATTGGGTTGGGGTATTTTTTTTCCCAGGATGTTTTTCAGGTTCCATCCCATTTTGCTGCCATTTTGTTTTGCCTGCACTTTGCCCTCACCTCCCTGCTATGAATTTCCTTTGTGCCTCTATTCTTTTTCCTTGTTAAAGTTTTAGGTTAAAGAGGTACACATTAATCTCACCATACCTAAATAAGTTAGATACCAATTTTCACACCTTTTTCCTCTGTGAAATCTGTTTAAATTTTCATGTATGGCACAAGCATCAGACTGTGGTTTCAACAATGATGTTATTAAAACATGTGCTGTTGTGCTGTAGTAAAATTAATTAGTACAACATTGTGAAAATACCATCTCAAGGAAAAACAGTCAATTCTGTAACTGCATCATGGCTTTCTGATATTTGTTGTAAATATGTCTTGGATTTATTTCTGGACATGTATTTTAGAGCTGTATAGGACAATGTCTGAATCCACTCTTCCCTGTAGATTAGAGACAGGAACATTTACCCTATGAGTATTTAAACTCATTCATTAAGCACTGTCTATCTTTGAGTGCATGCTGAGGGACAGATAGGGAAGAGTAACAAAATGAAACCTTACTAATTTGCAGGGCAGTTTCTTTTCTTCAAGAGCTTTCTTTTCAAAAAACCTGATTAAATGCAACATGATTCTGTGATTCTATGATGTGCTCTCTTCTTACTGTGTTAGTGATGCAGGTCTAAGAAAAACTATGCTGTGTCAGCAAGCAAAGCTCAGAAGCATTTTATTTGATAACAACACTAATTATACAGCCTGGAGAACACATCGGCATTTTGTGGCTTGAGTGTAATTAATAGTCTTTTGTTGTACACATGTAGTATTTGAAGAATTCAGATCCAAACACCATATTTTATCTTAAACTCAACTGGAGAGCTGTTTACACAGGAGCTTTAGCTTCAGAGCAGCACAGGAAAGCTAATACTTTGCAGAAAGGTGTCTGGAGACCAAAAGAAATTTTTCAAGTGTCCGGCAAAATGCACCCTCTGGATTGCTAGGGAAGCAATGATTGGATTCTCACTACAAGCAGCTAAGTCTTTAAAGTCCAGCAGATAAAAGCAGTGGTCAAGCCTCAGAGAATAGATATTCCCGCATGAAACATAATACGGCATGAAATGGAGAGAAAGGAGATCCTGTGCTTTTAACCAACAGCTCTTTGACAATGAGGCTGAGTGTAAGCAGATGTTGTTGCTGCATAAACAACCAAGTCCTTTGTCCATATAGGCCTTAAGAGCTTAGCTTCTAATGGAGAGGTGGATGGCCTTGATTTACACAGTTCAGCAACAAGGCTGGAAATACCTTTTTATTGCCCTAAAGATAACTATCTTCTTAACGCCAGGCAGTTTGTGACCACTTTATAACCCTTAAAGATGGCAAATTTACTGCGCAACAAAGAAAATGTTTAAGGGATTTTGCTAACGAGGTTTTCCACCCTTGTCAGATGACAGGTCTTGAGAGCCAACTTTGGAGTTTAAAGTGAAAGCTCTAGACCTTGAAGCAATTTGTTTGAAGCACTGCGAACTGAAGAGGCCAGTAAGTGAAATTTGGAGAAGTACTTCAGAGCCTCTTTTTATTTTTATTGTTCTCCCTCTCTTTGCACCTCAATTCTGTTTTTTCTTATATGGTACACAGGCCAGCTGGCCCCATCATGGGCTACCATGGCTTCTATGTACTTCTTAACACAGGTCTGAGGTCCATGCTTGTCCAGGCAACGCTTCTGAGGTCCAAATTCTGACTAAAAGTCATACAGGAGGGAGGCACAAGGGCACTGGAATGTGTTACCTAGGGAAGTGGTGGAGTGACCATCCCTGGAGGTATTTAAAAGATGAGATGTTCAGAGATATGGTTTAGTGGTGGACAGGTACAGTTGGACTCAATTATCTCAAAGGTCTTTTCCAATCAAGTGATTCTATGATTCTAGGATCTGGCCTGTGGTTGTTTGTCAAAGGAACAAATTCACCAACCTCTCTTCAGCTTTGCTTCCTGATCCATCTCTGCTCAGGGATGCTGAGATGCATCATCCTGCATCAGGAAATACCTTCTTTATCCTCAAAGCTGATATAAAATCATACAACGGTCATGGCAGTGTGGGGTTCTGGGTGAACATGCCTCAGCAAGGGCAAAATAAGGCATTTTTTTCCTTTAGTATCTGGTATATTTTATACACTGAGCAGAGTAGGGCAGGTGAGGCCGTTGCACTTTCTCCTGTTACTCCAGAGCACACGTTGGCTGTTATTTGTTTGTCACGGTATTGCATGTTTAGACTCCAAAACCAAAAGTTTGAATAAGAGAGCTTCTTTCTTTTCCTAACAAATGCAGCTTGTTTATAAAAACAAACCACCAAGGCAATAGAAAGAGAATGGAGGGAAGTTTTCCGAACAAAACAACAATATTGTCATGATTAATCTTTCTGAATGTTGTGACTGATTTCAAGACTTGTTTCCCTGTAAGTCTGTGTGATCCACTGATGATAAATGCACATTTCTGACCAGAATACAGAGTGCAAATCATTGTGAAAAAGCACAGATAAAATATTATGCAAATAGCACGTAACTGGTAATCGCAGGTAAAATCACAGTTTCTGTGATATTTATTACTGCAGATATTAGAAAGATATTCTATCGATTTAAGTGTTGTATGTTTTCCTCATTGAACGTGACAGAAATGCACATTTCTGATCAGAACCCAGAGTGCAAATTATCGTGAAAAAACACTGATGCCATATTATGCAAATAACATATAACAGATAACTATAGGTAAGATCAGTACCTGCAATACTTGTTACTGCATATATTAAAGACATACTTTATCATTTTAAGCTTTATGTTTTCTTTCTCTTATCTGGCAGAATGACAAAATATTTATCTGATAATAATACTGAAATTGAATTTTTTTTTAAAGGGAAGAAATTGCAAGAAGTTGCTTAACATGTAGGTTCTTGTGTGTGTGTCATTGTCATTTTAATATGAGATAACAAGGTTTAAATAAAAGAAGTTGTGGTGTTACTACAAGCAAAATGGGCTTCAAATGATGCTTCAATTTGGATTTCAGTTTTCTTTTCCTATTTTTTAGCTTATATTGCTTTTTTAATTATAGAAATTTTTCAGTACTGGATTAAATAATGCCCTTAACTTAATATATTTTCCAATTTTAAAAAGTCATGCATAAATCAGACAATAAGGATGTAAATTCTGAATCATCTGAGTCATATTTCACCGCCATTTTTCATAAAGAAATGCATTCATTGTTTATTTTAAATCCTTTTACAAAGTTTTCAGACAAAACAAGGTCAAATCACATATAACACCAGATCAGCGAAGAGCAAAGGTCAATGGTTTGTAATGCTGGTTTTTAAAGGTGGCAGGTCAACGTGCAAAGCCATAGGATTTTTGAAAATAAAGAAACACATCTTGCACTGAGGATACCGCAAAAGAGAGGTCTTGTTTAAAAGTATTTATTTTAAAAGACAAATACCTCCCTAACAACAAGCCCTTGATGTCTCTGACACAAGAGACATGCAAAAGTCATTAAGGCTGTCCCAGCGGAGCTCCTACAGTTGCTTCACTTTAGGGTGGGTGTGAGTATGCTTAAAATTAAATTACTTTAAAATAAAGTTAGAGCACTAAGCAATATCCTGCTTTTGACTCAGCAGGGTTTCCCGTGAGAAAAGAAAGTGGGCAAAGAGAGCTTAGAAAGACAGACAAACATATTTACCCCTAGGTGGAAGGTACAAATTAAATTAGCTTGCCACAAAAGGGAGATGTTTTCTCCTTCTGTTCAGATGTCATGGTAGTGAGGAAACATCGTCCAGGGCCAAGAAAAATGGCACAAATGCATTCATTTAAGCTACCATTCATCCTGTTCCAAGGTCTAAACAGAGCACATAAAAGAACAGCACTGCTGAAACACTTCCTCTCCTTAGTTACCAAATGGGGACTTGCAGTGGAACATGGGAGCTGAGGGTGGGGATATTTCCAGCATGGATTTTGCTATTGTGGTGGGAAATGACAGACAATATCATAGACCTGATGAGGCTGGATGTGAAATGCCATTGACACAATCTGATTCCCTCTTTACCCTGGGGGAGAAGTTCTGCCTTGCATTTGGTGCTGTATATTGAAAGGTACACTGCAAACTTTTCCTCTCCCTCTCTAAAGCTGGAAAACAATAGATGCACTTCCTGAGAGTCAAGTATATCTTTTATTGTGCCTCATTAATATGCATGTTTTTGGCACTCACTAGGGTTCAGCTGGTACCCTTTCCAGTATCTCATTCTTTATTTATATGAGACCGGGAGGTGTGACCTACGGAGCCAGTTGGCTGTCATGAATTGGAATATTCATTAAGCCTTGTGAATTATACATTGGACTGCTCGTAACACCAAGATCCACAGTTGATCCAGCCAGGACTCCTAACTGCTTCCCATTAGGTGGAATGATCCACAGATTGGTAAAAACATACATATGTGCTGTACACTGCAGAAATCGCTGTGCCAGTAATCCAGGGAAGTGCTTGGGGATTTTGTGACTCATGCTCGACAAAGTCAGTCTAATCTTTGTTTTTGTATTTATTTGAAGAGTTTTAGAGCTGAATTTTTACTCTTGCAAGTCACAGCCACATTATGTTCCTCTAGATTTTGAGCTTTCTTTCCAATCATTCAGCAGCCTGTACAACAAATTGTTTTCTTGTCAGGCTTAGAGGTCTGCATCTGGTAAGAAACCCTTTTTATATAGATCTCAAGTGCTATTTTTTTGTAAAGAATTCAGTGCTAAGAAAGAACTCTCAAGAATACAGATATTCACAAAGGAAAAACTCTTGCTTATCTTCAAGGTCATCTGTTATTTTATTTGATTAGGTTAAACATCACATAGAGGCTAGATTTGATTTTCAATCATTGCTTCTGAGTTTTGCAGGTTGTATTTGTCTTAGTGCTTGTAAATTAAAATTGCATACAAAGATTTTATCCTCTAAAGCCAGTGGTCAGCACCTTATTTGTATTTTGAAAAGTACCAATTACTTACTCTTCTTAAACTCTATTGCGTACCTAAAGAAGACTTTGAGGCAAGTGGTTAAAATATTTAAAAAAAAAAAATCTGTGAAACTTGACATGTCAAGATTAATGAAGCATTTTAAAAGCCTTGGTCACTTTAATAGTATCAATAAGTCTCAGCACAGAAAAGTTGTCTTATCACCTTATGACCTTATATCTTGAGATTTGTAGCTGCAGTATGACCCATGCATGCCAAAACTGTAAAAAATAAAAAATAAATCAAAAAAAAAACCTGCCACTGAAAAGTCTCCATGAAGATTTCCCATTTGCCAGGAGGGGTTACATACTAGATTTAAGAGTTAGCCTTTCTGACGAAGCATACCTGCCCAAGTGAGTAGCAACTCTATATGAAGCAGTTGGGAGAAGTAAAGATCTTCTTGAGCAATCTGAATTGGCCGCATTGTTTGTGGTAAATTCTGTGGCCTGGCCTGAAAGTGGATACCCTGATCTGTGAAAAGGTCACGGGTGAGCCCTGTGTAAAATGGCATTGTTTACAGTTTTTTTAGTGAAGAGATTAGCTGTCATTTATTTCCACATACCTTAACTGAAGAGCTTTAAAGGTTCCCAGCAAGAGCATGTTCTTTTCTCTTTCTCAGCCTGTCACATACTTGTCAGATTCAATAAAATTCCTTACCTGAATTATGCAGATGAGGTTTTGTTGTGTCCAGCACCCATCATTGTTCATCTCCACTACAGCTGAAACTTCTAGCAGCCTTCTTGCTTATACTGCCTGATTTCAGCACTCCTTAGGTCAAGACCTTTCAACCTCAGGGCTTGACTTATGCCACAACCATTTGACAAATCGCCCAGGCTTTCACAAAAGCTGGTTGAGCTCCAAAGTGACTGCTCTCTATACACCACTGTTTCACTGTTTTGACATTTCCTTCTCACTTTTCCCCTCAGTAATTAGACAAAGGAAGAAAAAGACATTTGTGTCCAAGGAATGCTTTCATTTAGGGCTGTGATAAATGGCTATCCTTTCCAAGAAGCTACAGTCCCACTGTAGGAGAAAGTTTCTTCACAAGGAAGTTGAGCAAGGACAACTACCCATTTTCTGTCTTGGGGGGCAAGAGAGTGTGTGGGACACAACATCTTCCACTGTAAAACCTGCACAGTGCATCTATTGAACTTACACAGCTTTTTCATCCAGGCAATGTGATGAGTTGAACAAGTTTTCCAGATTATGCGTTCATTCATTGTTCCTAAGTTGACATAGGAAAATGTAGCATGTTTAGCATAATGGATGGAATAGCAGATCAAGTTGGACTAAAATATAAATGATGGAAACAAATGAAAGCTTTTTTTTTTAATAATTCTGGTGTTTGTAGGATGGACAGAAGAGGCAGGAACATTTTATCCCAACTCTGACATTGATTCTTTTTGTTTCTTTGGTCAATTTGCTTCTCAGATTTAGTTTCTCCATACATAGCCTGCAAAATATGAGTATGATATTTACAACCTTTGTAAACACATTAGGAATCTCTAAATGAAGAGCTCTGAAGCACAAGGCACTGTTATAAGCAGCAGCAGTTGTAGCATCATTCTTCTACTGAGTGTCTCCAATGTAAAGCACTGCTTAATTCAGAAGAGCCCATTCTCATCAGACATGCTAACCCCTGCTACCTATAATTTTTCATTAATTTCTCCTAAAATAACACTAATTTATTGGTCTATCAATGATTTGTCTTATTAGTGGAGCATGACAAATTTGAAAGTATTTTCAAGGCATTCAGATCAAGATCTTTCAACTGTATAAGTTTAGATGGTTAAAACAAAACTGGCATTGTAACACTGAATATTTCTTAATAGACAGAACTTATGTCAACCATGTTTTTATAAGCTTCTTTCAGATTATTGTGTTAATGCTTATTGTTCCATAGGGAAGATTGGCTGCCAAACATGTAAAATAATTGAAACTGCATGTGACTCAGTTGTTAGAGCTGCAGTGAGGAATTAGTGTGTTACAATTCATGGTATGGTTAATCTGTCTCTTCTATTCATGGCAATGCATTAATCAGAGCATTACCAAATCACATTACCAAATCACTCAAATTATTTTTATGATCTGATACTACATTAGGATTAATAAACCAACAAAGCTACCCATGGAGTCCTATGCATGATATATGACCCCTTACTCCAAGGCTTGTAATTAAGTGCAGGACAAACACCAGAATCTTCTAAGTAGTTAATTTTGTGTGGCACAGGATTAACATACTTTTTTCTGTTTGTAGTATTGCCACCTCGTGACACTACCTCTCCTCAAGAATCAAAGGAGTTGGAGTACGTTACTTATAATAGGGTATTAGATACATCTGAAGTGTATTTTCTGAAAAATATTAACATAATGGGGGAAAAGAGTTAGATCTAGAAACCTTGGTTTTTAGGAAACTGAAGTCTTGCATGTTGTTCTTTTTCACTTCCTGTGTGCATCACGTAAATAAATCCACAATGTAATAAATCCACAATGTAATTACTTTGGAAGCAAGTCTACTACTAAGTAGAAAAAAAAGAAAAAGAAAAGAAAAAAAAACCACATTAATTTGGTTTGATTTTTTGGCTCTGAAAAAGGAAATACTCTCTAGAAGTTTCCCATACTAGTGTGCAAGACCGAATAGCCTTATATATGTGAAATAACACAGCCCCAGGGCTGGTAGCAGGACACATTCCAGCTCACACTTCCTTCCCAGTGCATGCGAATGCATTCAATAAGGGGGTGGGATGGGGTGGGAAACCATGGGAACCTGGTTGGGAAACCTTTAACTAGTATAGCATTATTGAAACTGTCAACTGGTCTGAACCAACTGTAGCAAACAACACTGGGAAGCAGAACAGCCACGTCTGCACTCCTTCCTCAAGCAGTGATGTGCTGTCATTAGGAACTCAACTTGGCTTCACTTACTGAGCTCAGCCAAACGCAGACTGATACCTTCTTAGGAGTCTCTATGAACTTCCACAGTTCAAATTTTCAAGGGATGTTCATTGTGTTCTCTTCTTCCAGTTTCTTTGACTCCACATGATCATGTTACTTGGGACTTAGTGATGCTTAAGTTTAACTTTTTGTTAATTTCCTACTCATATCTTGAATGTGTTCATCACCAGTTTTAAAGTCTTAAACCCCATTTACTAATATATTTTGTGGCTTCCATTAAGAATGAACCATTACAGTGGTTCTAAGGAAGTGCAATAAGCAATAAAGTAAAATACCCATCAGAGGCTGTCCTAATGAAAAAGGACTGAGGATTTTGACAGTGCTAGAGAATTTACATTGGTAACTATTATTAACAGTTTTGTAATAAGCAAAAGTATCTTTTAGCTCTTGGCAGAGCCATAAAAGAATAAATTGCTGATAATTTTCCAATGAACCTCTTTCAACTCTCATTCAAAATTGCAAAGAAAGCTAATATCTTATATTTGACTATGTTAACATCAGCAACTCAACATAAATAGGAATACCAGAGTAGCTATTGTGAAACATACCCTCAAAAATACTCTTGGAGAGAAAAGCATCTACCTTCTTAAAGGTAAATATTACTTGATTTTTGTTCAGTCGTCTTAGCTAGAAATAGACAGTTTTCATTCCTTGTATTATTAAAGGAAAACAAGAGATCTAGAGTGGATTAAGCATTGGCATCATCCTATTGGAGATTTCTACAGCCTCAGGGAACTGTAACTTACTCCATGTGTGTGTTTCTGCTCTTCTACTTTTCTACGGAGCAAAATTAACTACAAGATTAAAAGATTTTGAAGAATTCATCAGTTCATCATGATTACTTCTTCCTACCTCTTCCTATGATTAAATGAACAACCTTGTATCCAAATCTATTGTAACTAAACCCAAATTACACCCAGTCAATGTAACTGGTTTTTGTTGGACAGATGTAATCAGATCTCATTTACCATATTCCAGGTGACAGGCATAAACCTGCCAAAAACAGTATTATGGCAAATACCTACAGCTGAAGAGGCAAAAGAAATGAGCTGGCAGTATAATGAAAAGTGGTCACCTATGTGTGTGAGTGAAGTTTGGAATCCAGGACTCTGGGTTTGGGTTGGGGTTTTTTTGGAAAAAATTTTCCACTACTGCAATAGGGCCATGGACTTTGTAGAGTTTTGTATGAATCCACTATTTTATTAACACTGGGACATTTTGATAAATGACTGGACATATATATGTGTAACTAGGACTACTAGGATAAAACTTTGTAAAAATCTATGTGTCCATGCAGCAGTGGCAAATTTCTTTGTCTGAGTCACAGACATATTTTCAGCTTAGCTTGCACTTGTTGAAACAGTTGTACACAAGAGAGGTAGAGAAATGGTTAGGTTGTGTAAGGTTACGTAGTCTTTGAGTAGTTCTTGCCTTAGATTTCACACATAAAAAGTAGAGAAACATTGAAAAAAAAAAAAGAAATGTGTAGACTTTATAAGCAAGAAAAGTGTGCAAGGAGATTGGAAACCCTCTTCAAGAGAGTCTCTGATTGTGTGACACTTGTTGGCATTCACTTCCAGAACTAAACATTCTGACTGTTTTTGATAATACACCTTCACATTAAGGAACCTTTTAGCTCTGTGGTGATCTTTTAGGTATATAGGTTGCTAAACAAGATATTAAATGCTCCTGTCCCTTGGCAGGGGAGCAGTGTTAAGCTGAAAGAAAGGAACTGATGTCTTTGTTGTTTCAGGTCTTTAAATACCATGACTACCTATGTTTATTTTTACATAGTTGATGTCCAAAACATTAGGAACAAGTTGATCAGAATTTGTGGTTTGCAACTGCAGAGAGTGCTTCATAAACTTTTGAAATATTAGTGGAATCCTACTCATTACCTTAGTAAGATTAATGAATGATCTTCTTACTCCTTTGTTAGAAAGATATTTTTTTACATTCTTGAGTTTCCTTTTAACTGGATCAGTCCAGTGACAATTATCCTTTCTCTCTCCTTTGCTCTTTTCCATATTTATCAAAGGATTTATCTTTCAAGAATACCAAAATTTTCCCCAGAGATCAGTTTTTTTTCAGTTTTTCTCTTTAATCCTCCCAACACAAGACAACAAAATAATTTGAAACAATAAACCAATATTATTTGTAAAACAGCAACAAAATCTTTTAAATACAACTTAGTTCTATCCATTAGTAATTTTTAAAAAGTACTTTAATACTGTGTATAGAAACATGTACACCTCAGGTTTCCCATCGGAGGACCAGACTAAATACTACAGGAAAAAGAATCTTTAAGTGTTTGGGGATTTTTTTTTCAAATTCCTTGTATATGCATTTTAAAATTTTGTTTTTTCAGAGACAGGAGACTGAATATAATGGCCATAGCTTCTTTTTGCATGAGGATTTTAGTAAATCATGGGAAATATGTTTATAGTCCCAAAGTGGGGTTGACCCAGACTGTGGTTACTATGATTCAGAAAACCTCTCTGCTCAGCTAAACACAAAACTCAACTCTAGAAGTACCCATTTCTACCCATGCCTCAGTGGCCTACAACAGTAGTTCCTTGGTACCAAAAATCTATTCCTATTTTAACTATGCATATAGATGTTCCAGCCTTGAAAAGCTGAGCATCTTACACACATTGCCTTTCTTTGTTCTTTCAGGATAAGTTTTATGAACCCTAAAAAGATATTTTTCGGCCGATCATGCTGAAAGGTCTTGACCTGGACCTGTTCTGGCAACACATTTAATGATCAGAGCTCAGCAGAAAACACTGAGTTTTCAGTAAGATGTGTTTTTCTCAGTGAAAGGAGGTATTACTGTGGTTGGTATGCTAACTCTTGAGATGTTAATATTCAAATGTGTCATATATACAGATAAAAGAAGAAGCAGAAGCATCAGTGTACATCTGGCCACCTAATACATGGCTTCATGTCCAACTCTATCTTTGTGTCAGCATCCCATAAATGAAGCAATTTTCCCCATGTCGTCTCTGATCCTGCTTGCTGAGGTGCCTGGACAGAACTTGTATTTAAGTGAGCTCTTGGAGACACCTTACAGAGATCTGTTTAAAAGACCAGGAGATTAATTTCTAAGCAGCATACCACAAGAAATCACACATGATTAAATCTTGTTCGAGATCCAGTTGCAAGAGAAGAAAGTAGATGTAAAACAGAAGAGATTGTTTCAGCCCGAGTTCTTCAAAATCACAAATAAAAATCCCACTTCTGCAGCTGTTATCTGCAGTGATCCATTGTAACTTCTCTGGTGAAGGATGTGTTTTATTATCTTTGCCTTTTTTTGGAATTGCAGATTGCAATATTGGATCAAACTAATGAGCGGAAGCTTGACATTTTCATTGTAAAGATCTTCATTACACAGTAAAGACCCAAAGTAACACAGAAAGATCTTAATTGTTTTAGTTGAAGCTTCAACTGTATATATGAGTCCAGAATCAACCACTTGCTCCTGCAGGACCCATATCGAAAGTTCAATGTTGTTAAGAGCCACAAAATCCAAATCTTCTGTGTCAGAAGGCCTCTGGAGAGGAGAACATGGAAGGATGCTCACAGTGGTGAGGTGCATCCCAGGGACATCACAGCTCTGTCACAGGACAGGACCACTGTCTGCCTGTCCCCAGTCCAACACCAGGCTGTTGCCAGGTGTGCAGTGCAGTGATGACATGGCTTGCCCATATTCTGGTTCAAAACCACGTACAGCTCATAACCTGTAGTTTGGCCAGCTCTGGTGCATGAAATAAGAGTACTTTCTTTCCCACTGACCTTGCAAAACTTGTAGAGTCAGTTTCTATTCTGCATTTCTGTGAATGACACACATGGCACATTGTCAAAGGGCTCATCTTCATAAGTCATGCTGGCCTAACAGAGAACAGTCATTAAATATAGATAGGAGAACATTTCAGGAGTTAATTTCATCATGTTAATTTTCTATTACATTCTTTGAAATTAGTGAATGCTACTTGACACAAGCAATTAATTTGATTTTTTTTCTCAATTTCAAACCTTAGTTTTGCACTAATAGAATGCCTTCAGGACCTCACAACTGGTCCTTCTGTACAGAACCAAATTGAGTCCTACATGAAGATAAACACAGAGGAAATAGCAGTATCTTCAGTGTAGTTATTCTTACCTTCCTCGGCTGTTCTCATAAACATTGCTTTTTAACTCAGCTATGCTTTATACTGACATCCTTTATCTTGAAAGATTTGATGCATCTAAAG
>NW_010300004.1:0-12330 GCF_000700745.2 Antrostomus carolinensis | reverse complement strand
TCGGGGTTTAGCGTGAAGGTCACCCATAAATAAAAATAACGGGCCGGAATTTATCCTGGGTCACACTGCGCCCAACTCGGGTGTCTCAATCTGGCTGTCTTTTCTTAAAGTTTTTTTTAAATTGTTTTACAACTTTTAACAATCTTTGAGGTGGAAATGAGGCAAACGAGTCTGAAATTGACAGAGGGAAAGTTGTGGGCTCTTGGTAGGAAGGTGATGGCTGTGGCATCGGTAGTAGCTGGTTACCAGAAAAACTTCTACAAGGAGATGATTTAAGGCAGCTGTAAGGCTGGCGCTCGGTCTGCGTTTCATTTTTCCCTTTAAATTGAAGCAGGTTCCCAAATCCTTACCTGCCAGGATGCAGGTGAAGGGAGAATGCTCCCCCTGCCTCATGCTCCCACCACGCAGCTCTTCGACACATTGTCCGTATCCATAGAGTTGTGAGGACCTTCTCAGTTTTTAGAAAAATGCAGTTTTAAGAGTTTCATACCAAGCCTTTCAGATGAGTGTCCCAGTAATTAAGACACCTGGAAAATGTTAAGCAAATTAAGTGTCAAAGTCCTAGGGAGAAAAGTACCTAAAAAAAAAAAAAATAATAAAAAAGCAAAGTACCTGCATTAGGCACTTTTGAAAGTATGAATTTAAACACAAGCCTAGACGTGGCTTCATCTTTAAAAATGTAAACTAGCCCTCGCCTTCTCTGCAACCCCTCGGAGCTGCAGGTGTTCAGCATTCCTGTTTAAAGAATGTAAAGAAAAGCTGACAGTGCCCAGTGCCTTGCAAGGATCAGCCCGTTAGTGACAGAAAGGAGTAAAACCTTTGCTCTGAGAAATTAACTGGAGGAAAGAAAAAAAAAAAAAAAATCAGAATTTTTTATGTTGTCACAAAGTGAAATGTAATATGTGAAGATGTGCTCACAAATCGAGGGATCCAATTTCTTGTCCCAGTTATTCTCAATGTAAGTGTGGATTTCTCGGAGCAGAACTGTTGCGGATCAGCGCTGGTCTGTCTGATGCTGGGGTTTGGCTCGAGGTATTAAAATAGAGTATTGAAAGTGTCTTGGGAGTAAGTGCACTGGTCCTGGGGGCTTCTACGGATCAGGGTCAGGACAGTGACTCCATGTTAAAGCGTGACCTTCCCTCTGTCCCTATCAGCACCGTCAAAATACTCTGCGCAGCTGCATGGTGTGATGTGGTTTCGTTTCTTTGTAGCCACCTCCATCTCCTGTCCCTCAAGATTGGTGTTTGATTTCTCTGTGTCTAATTCACCCCGGAGAGGGAAACGTCAGCGTGTTACCAGCCCTGACTCTGTATGTGCATTTGATGAATTTTGTAAATACGGAGGTTGTGGAGAAGAATGTGCTTTTTCAGGAGTTGTAGCTGGTGGGTTTTAGCTTGCAAACCAAGGACTTGGTCCTGTTCCTAGTTCTGGCTTTGGGGCTTTTATGTTTGGTGAACACACTTACTACATGCTGCCTGAAAATTGAAGACACTTAAATATATTTGGAAGGCTTTGGATCTTGCTTCTTTCAGTTTCAAGTGCTATTGTGTGAGGAGTTGTATGACACGTTATTTTTCTTGGCCCTTTAAAAGTTGACTGTTTAAAAATATGCAGAATAATTCTAAAAGAGGCTATTCCCTGACATGTGCTTGAGGGGAACTTGTCACTTGGAGTGCTTGAGGCCGCCTTTTAATATTGTTTGTTTGGTTGGTTTGTTTTGTTTTAAATACTGGATTCCAAAGGCCTTTATATTAGAGCTGAGCCTTTATATCGCCTGTTCAGCATGGGCAGCAGATCTCCAGTGGACTTTAGTGTTTGAATTTCACCCCAGTCACACATTAGATTTTAAGAGAACTGCCCAGCTCACAATGCTTTTCACGCTGGTGATAATTATCCCTGTTATTTTGTTTGTTCACCTCTTTATTTTTAATAAAAGAGCTAAAGGCACTGATCCTGCAGTCAGCAGATGCTGCTGTTGCCCCCCATCCGCCAAGCCCACCTGATGGGCACAGAGCCACGGCAGCCTGCAGAACCCACTGTCCCCTGCCCATGGTGTACAGCTGCACAGTGGGGACCGGCTGGAGGTGGCATCTGGCTGTGTTGTGTCACCAGCGCCATCCACCTACACACCTGATGGTGTGGAAGGGCTCATGAGGTGTACATGGGCAGAAGAGCCCAGCCAGTGTCCCAGTGTCACCTTCCTCTGGAGCTGGAAGAAGCAGTGAAGGGGTTGGAACTGCCTTGAAGGCACTGCTTAGATCCTTCCTCTGAGCTCATTTGTGAAATGGAGAAGGTCTTGCCACTCTTATACCTCTTCTGAGGTTTCTTTTTTGTTGTTTTTTTTTTCCACTAAGAGTGAGGACAGCGGTGGTGATTGTGGTCAGCATG
Source organism: Antrostomus carolinensis (assembly GCF_000700745.2). Lineage (NCBI taxonomy): Eukaryota > Metazoa > Chordata > Aves > Caprimulgiformes > Caprimulgidae > Antrostomus > Antrostomus carolinensis. The sequence continues at coordinate 9,942 of NW_010300004.1, read as the reverse complement.
GCCATGTGGCACAGCAGCAACATCAGGGGACTGATTTTGGAAGGAGGGGACTCTGATCCCCCAGGCAGGTCTGTGATCACTGCAGTCTGGTTATCCTTGTCAAAGCAACACCTCTTCCTCCATAGTTCCTGGGAATGGAGCATGAAGCTGCAGCATGCTGTGAATAATCCAGTTTTATTTGTGGCCCGCTCCAGTGTAATTTAATGACCCTTCCTCAGTAAATAGTTGGTCTCTGAAGGCAGATGAGAGCAAGTTCAAAAGGTGTAGCTGCTCATCGTTCCTGCCTGTTACCTGACATGACACACATCAGCTGGAACGTTGCCGAGTCACTGCGAAACGGCGACAGGGCATTAATTTTTCCTGAGTACCATTTGCCTTGTGGTTGTTGCCAACGAGAAAGGCGAGCACGGGATCGCCAGAGGATGACACCAGAGAGGGCTGAGCTGAGGAACAAAAGAGAGAGAGAATCTCCAGCTGCGCTGGCGCTACCAGCTCGGAGGCTCCTTTCCTCTGCAGCGCTCTTGGGAGCGGGTTGCATTGGGAGTAACGGCTGCAGTCATCAACACAGCTTGTTCTGACCTCCCTAGAGAAAGTGGGCAAAGGTCACTGCCAAGAGAGCTTGCCTCCTAGGAGGGAGGGGGACAAGCTGCCCATATGGACCAGCTGTGGCTAGGGGGGACATGGAGTTTCCCTCTGTTCTGCAGGAAAGTGCCTCTGCTGTGATATACCTCACAGAATGTATTTCATCAAAAGGTTTGGGTTGGAAGGCCCCTTAAAGCTCATCCAGTTCCAACCCCACTGCCATCAGCAGGGACACCTTCCACTAGAACAGGTTGCTCAAAGCCTCATCCAACCTGGCCTTCAACACTTCCAGGGAGGAGCAGCCACAGCTTCTCTGGGCAACCTGGGACAGTGTCTCACCACCCTCACAGCAAAGAATTTCTTCCTCAGATCTCATCTCAATCTCCCCTCTTCCAGTTTAAAGCCATCACCCCTCATCCTGTCACTCCCTGCCCTTGTCCAAAGTCCCTCCCCACCCTTCCTGCAGGATGCTCCTGATCCCACCACTGCTCGGAGCACCAGGGCCACGTTGTCTTCAGTTGCTCGGTGCCTGTCTCCCTGCACTCAGCCCACTGGTGTCTCCAGGTGGCAAAAAGAGATGCATATGCAGCCCTGGGATGTGGGAACAGAGCTGAAGGAGTCCCTTCAGCAGGCTGACAGTGAGGTGAGGCAGGGCTGGTCTCCTTGGACCAGCTCAGAGATGCTGCTCCCTGTAGCGCAGCAGGGATGGAGGCACACCAAGGGAGGGTTGTTCCCCTGCGCTGGGTTGGGGAGCCCATCGATGAAGTCTGTGATGTGATCTGTCACTTTCTAGGTCTTCCACACCAACTGTGTGGCTCTGCTCTTGCTTTTATAAACGTGGAGCTGTTAAAAGGTTAGACCCTTGGCCAAGAGTGTGCTGCTGGCAGCGCTCGATGTGGCGTGCACGATAACCAGCAATTTCAGTGGAATTTCAATTGTCGCAGAGTAGTGAGACATCCGTGTTTATCCTTCACCTGGCCTCTGCCAGTTGGTCTGGAGCATAAGTGGTCCCAGAAACTAGAGAGCAGGTCAATAGATCCATCTTGTTCCAAAATCCTAGTTAACTGGAACCAGTTGGAAACTTGCTGTAATGGAAATTTCAGTTGTGTATAATTTTTTTTAACAGAATGCAGTTGATCATGTTCTTCACTTTAGTCTGCCTCCACTTTTGTTTGTTGTCCTCTGTTTTTTGCATATTCCAAATTTTCAGGGTGGGAATTAGGCTCACTTACATAAAAGCACATTTCTTGAGTAATACTGCAGTCTCTGAATGCTGAAGCAATGTTGTTTGAAGACTCAAATTTTTTCTCTGAAGATTCACTTAATTCCTCGAGACAAACTCGGTCTGTGTACATCCCCCTCCCAAGATAGCTTGTTTCGTGCTGTTTAGTTAGTGGCATTTTCAAGGGTGGTGGTCCTCAGCTGCTCCCCTGGTGTGGCACGCTAGTGGGCTGGGATGTAATGGGGAGCTGTGCTTCTGTGTGTTGTGCCAAGTCTCTCCACTGCAGCTGGACATGTCACTGAGTGTATTTGTGCAGCACCTCATGTCGTTCTTGTTTGTTTGTTTGTTTTCCAGAACACTATAATTACACATCTTCAAACGTAAACGCTGGCTTGCCTCTGAATGTGGCACATTCCTCATTGTCAACTCCATGTCATGGCCTTCCGACGTCAAATCCCATCATTTCAGTTATCCCATCAACAAACCATCCTTCTGGATATGGAGGACACATTGACAGTGGGGCCTCCGAGTATTACCTGCCGCCAAACATCAGACCTAATGGAGCTCCAGCACTGGAGAGCCCTCGAATTGAGATCACTTCTTACATGGGACTTCACCATAACAACAACCAGTTTTTCCACGATGAGGTCGAGGAGGCCATCCCAAATGCCAAACGGTCGCCTTCCACTGCCACTTTGAACTTACCAAACATCGAGGCATACAGAGACCCGTCCTGCCTGAGTCCAGCGAGTAGCTTGTCTTCCAGAAGCTGCAACTCTGAAGCGTCTTCCTATGAGTCCAACTACTCATATCCATACACTTCACCCCAGACCTCTCCGTGGCAGTCCCCATGTGTCTCTCCAAAGACCACTGACACAGAGGAGGGCTACCAGCGCAGCATGGTGGCCTGCACTTTGCTCAGTTCCCCCAGGCACTCTCCGTCAACGTCTCCCAGGACGAGCATCACAGAGGAGAACTGGCTGGGGGCTCGCAACTCTAGGCCTCCATCTCCCTGCAACAAGAGAAAGTACAGCCTCAACGGCCGGCAGACCTCCTACTCCCCACACCACTCCCCCACACCTTCTCCACAAAACTCACCACGGGTGAGTGTCACAGATGAAACGTGGCTGGGGAACACCAACCAGTACACCAGCTCTGCCATCGTCGCCGCCATCAACGCCCTCACTACCGACAGCACCATAGATATGAATGACGGGATTCCCATCAAATCGAGGAAGACAGCTATTGACCACACCCCATCCATGACTCTCAAAACTGAACCGGCTGGCGAGGATCACGGGACCATATCGCCAACTGCCGATTTGTCACCAGAAGACTTCTCTAGCTTTCAGCACATCAGGAAAGGAAACTTCTGTGAGCAGTACCTGTCCGTGCCACAGCATCCCTACCAGTGGGCCAAACCAAAGTCTCTCTCTCCGACATCCTACATGAGGTAAGAAGCCCTGGACTATGAGGACAATCCTGATAATATCTTTATTGCATGCTTTTTTATTTTCCTTCTTCCCCTTCCTGTCTCTGCTTCCTGCCTGTTCTGCCCATCCACTCATTCCACTTACCCATATCTTGTGACGCTGCCTCTGTTGTTGGTGTGACATGACCACAAGTAAAGCCTTGAAGGTTTAAAGAGGCTTTTCTAGGAGCTGGCCCTGTGTGGGTTGTAAGTGTCCCACAGGTGAAGAGCCCCATCCCGGGCAGTCTGTAAAGAAGGTTTTCAAGAAGCTTGTCAGGCAGCAGGACAATTTGGTGCCATCAGACCTGTGGCTTTACTTAAATAGTTCATCATGCCTTGGTATGTTTTCATTACAGGACAAGGAGATGGGCTCATTATTGTGGCTGTTACGGGGCCTTTTAAGTTCACACTTGATAGCCAGTGGATACAACCAGAGTAGGAATATGGCTCTTTTGTACATTATTTCAGCTTTTAAAAGCTTCACTTCATCTGAAAGCTGCTGATCAGTCATCTTTTCCTATCTGTATTAGACAGCAATCTTCATTTTGCCCCCTTCCCCACCATTTTTATGCTTAAAGAAGAAAACCTTATTTATCAGCTGATGATACTCAATATACTGGTCATATTTATTTATCACAAGTGGACTCTGGGTAGGAAGCACCACAGAGTAGCAAGAATTTGAGTTACGTCCATGGCTTTCTCTTGTCATCTTGGTTACAGTCTTTATTTCGAAGTCTTCTGAAGACTGTATATTCCAAAGCAGGTGGTGAAGGAAAAGAGTTTGGCTTTCCAGAAGTTTGGAGTCCCTGGTTGTGATGGCCACCCATTTTCCTCTGTCTCCCCAAGCACCCCTGGCTTCTTGCTTTTGACAGCAGAGCTGTCATTCTCAGGATGAAAGCAGTGGGCACATAGCTGATGTGTTTTGATGAGCAGTACGTTCCCAGACTCTCCAGTCTCACTTTTCTCCAGCCAGCACCTCTCTGCCACATGCTGTCTCCCAAAACTGGGACTGAGTGGTCTCCTCCTCCTCCTTCTCTCTGCGTTGCCTGAGTTCCTTGCATGACCCTGGCTTGGTTCAACGCTGGGAAATGCAGCAAACCCTTTGGGTCTGGCACTTGCTGCCTTTTGGAGCTGAGGTAGAGACTTTGAACACCAGGCACATCCTTCAGAGCCTTCTCACCTACTTAAAAAAAAGCCTTTTATATTCTCCCATTGAAGTGCCAAGTGGCCCACGTTCATCTGAGAGGCCGGACATGGGCTTCTGCCTTGGGGGGGCTGCTTTTTGCCAAAGACTCCAGGGCCTACAAGAAAGCTGGGGAGGGACTTTTTACAAAGGCAGATAGTGACAGAATAAGGGGTGATGGCTTTAAACTGGAAGAGGGGAGATTGGGATGAGATCTGAGAAAGAAATTCTTTGGTGTGAGGGTGGTGAGATACTGGCCCAGGTTGCCCAGAGAAGCTGTGGCTGCTCCTCCCTGGAAGTGTTGAAGGCCAGGTTGGATGAGGCTTTGAGCAACCTGGTCTAGTGGAAGGTGTCCCTGCTGATGGCAGGGGGGTTGGAACTGGATAAGCTTTAAGGCCCCTTCCAACCCACACCAGTCTGGGATTCTATGACTCTGACTTCAAGGGCAAGAATAGGCCAGTTTGCCCAAACAGTTGGTTTTTATCTTTCGCTTGCAGCGAGTGGCCCGTAGGCACTTTGCTGCGGTCCGGCATGCCTGTGTGCTAACACAAACAAGAAAGGTGAAGCGTACGGACCAGAGCCCTGCTACATTGTGTATTTAACATTTTTTTCCACTGTTTGGTCTTGTATAAAATATGTTTCCTGGTTCGCAATATGTTTCCATGTGATCTCATTAACTCGTGCTCAAGGGCAGTTGGAAGTTACCGTCGAAATGTGATTTTAAGTTATTTTACCAATCAGATACACTGACTGTGCTTCCTTCCACCGAAAATACCTCTCGTTTTATGTATATGAAAGTGCTGGGCAACTGAGCACGGACGTCAACAGGATCACAGCCTACGCAACAGAAACTGTTATTTTAAATCTTTCCAAAAAAATGGGTTAAGAATTTGTCACAACAGAGCTGGATTTTTTTATTTCCTGTTATGTTACACATCTGTTCTATTTCAAATAGCGAGGGCTGGAGGGGTGGGTTCCAACAAACAACTCGGGCTCCAAAATCTACCCGGTCATAATGATTTTGAGATAACCAGATTTGATTACCTCCTCTGTCTCTTCCTGAATGCATGGTACAATTTTCATCAAAAGCCAGCGTGCCTTGGAAAATCACTGCCACCTTTCCCTCCCTCCCTTGCGTTCCCATCTCTTTGGGGACAGGAGGGAGCAGATTCGGGCAGATCATTGTTGGGGTGCTGTCTCTTTCCCCAGGGTTTTATAGTGGGCACTTTATAGTCTGAAAGGGAAACTGTGTTTTTGTATTATTCCTAAAACTGATGGGTTTTTTGTCATTTATCGTAATTAAAGCTCAATCTGCTTTAGGCTTTTCAAGTCCCAGGGCGAGGGAATAGTAAGAGTATCTAATGCAGGTGTAATAATGCCTGCCTTAAGAGAAACACAGCCTTTGCTGTGCCTCATGCTTCTCTTGCTGAAGGATTTAGAAGGGAAGCGGTACGAGGAGAGGCTGAAGTCGCTTGGTTTGTTCAGCCTGGAGAAGAGGAGACTGAGAGGAGATCTCATGGGGGTCTAGAACTTCCTCCCAAGGGGAAGAGGAGGGGCAGGCGCTGATCTCTTCTCTCTGGCCACCAATGCCAGGAGCAGAGGAAATGGCACAAGATGTGCCAGGGGAGGCTGAGGTTGGCCAAGAGGAAAAGGTTCTTCAGGCAGAGGGTGGTGGAGCACTGGAACAGGCTCCCCAGGGAGGTGCTCATGGCACCAATCCTGACAATATTCCAGAAGCATTTGGCCAACATGTGCCCTCAGACACATGGTCTGAATCTTGTGACTGTCCTATGTTAGGGCAAGAGTTGGACTTGATGATCCTTGTGGGTCCCTTCCAACTCACAACATTCTATGATTCTTTCTAGCTTAGGAGGACCACAAGCTCCAAGGTGCAGCCCACTGCTCCGGCTGTGGGTTTTGGGAGCAGGTTTGGGCCCACACGTGCCCCTCAGGGGCTACAGTATGAGCCTCTAAGTCCATTCCCACATGGGATGCAGCAGGCAGGTGCTGAGGATGGCAAGACGGGGTGGGAGGGCAGAACCTGACCCCACAGCCGCAACTGAAGCTTCACACTGTAACCCAGCTCTGCTGGGGATTTGTCTGCGGAGCTTCAGGTGCAGCCCAGGGCTTTGCACCAAATCTTTGGGTGTAGAAAATACTTAGAGAACAAGCAGAGATTTTCAGGGAAAGCTTTCATAGAATTGTGGAATGGTTTGGGTTGGAAGGGACCTTAAAGATCATCCAGTTCCAACCCCCCTGCCATCAGCAGGGACACCTTCCACTAGACCAGGTTGCTCAAAGCCTCATCCAACCTGGCCTTCAACACTTCCAGGGAGGAGCAGCCACAGCTTCTCTGGGCAACCTGTTCCAGTGTCTCACCACCCTCACACCAAAGAATTTCTTCCTAATATCTAACCTTGTTTGGAGAACAAGTCTGATGAGGACCAGCTGAGGGAACCGAGGCTGTTGAGGCTGGAGAAAAGGAGGCTGAGGGGAGACCTTCTTGCTCTCTACAACTCCCTGAAAGGATGGTGTAGAGAGGTAGGGGTTGGTCTGTTCAACGAAGGAACAAGTGACAGGACAAGAGGAAATGGTCTCAAGTTGCACCAGGGGAGGTTTAGATTGGATATCAGGAAAAATTTCTTCACCAAAGGGCAGTCAAGCATTGGAACAGGCTGCCCAGGGAGGTGGTGGAGCCACCTTCCCTGGTGGGATTTAAAAGACGGGTAGAGGAGGTGCTCAGGGACATGGTTTAGAGGTGGAATTGGCAGTGTTGGGTTTATGGTTGGACTTGATGATCTTAAAAGTCTTTTCCAACCACTGTGATTCTGTGATTCTATTCTATAAATTTACCCTCTTTGGAAAAAAACTTGAGGTAGTGATGGGATTCATACCTTTTCCAGACCAAAATGGGTTACCTAAATGTACCAATCTGCCTCAAAAACTATTGGAGGTAAATCATTACACAGGGAGTCAAGAGATGGTCTTGGTGAAATTCTACTTTAGCTTTTAGCTCCAAAGTCTTTTTTTTATTTCTGTATTTATTCATTGCACTGACTCACTCAAACTCAAGAAGTCTCTGTCTGTAATCCCTCTGTTATAGTTGAAGTAGCAAACAGTTTAAGAAGAAGCACTACCAGGGAGATACTGTATTGGCAGGTGATGCTCTGTGTTTCTCAAGCACTTGTGTTCTTTTCTATGACGTCTCTCCATCACTCCTTGGTGCTGTGTACTGCAGAATCTCTCATGGGCAAAACTGTCAAAGCCAAAATAGAAATCCAGAACTGGACTTCTGCCCTCGGGTGTGGGGGGACACTGTTAGTGACTATTTCCAAAACTAAAATCTTTATTTTATTTTTTACCTGCTCATTAGCATGTCCCACAGCATCCTATATTGCAACAAAAAGTATAGGCACTCATGAAAGTGCTGGATTTCTGAGTGTCTTACACATTTTTTATTACCTCCTTTTCAGTTGCTGTATTTGACTGAACACAACCTGAAATTTCCTAGAGACAGTTTCTTGTTGAAAAGTGATGCATTGTAGTTATTTCAAGTGTCATCAGTTTAATCCAAGAAGTGTGTTGGCTTTAAACACTTGAGTTTTCATTAAATGTAGTGGGTTTTGGGGGAGGGAGGAAGAGAAATCGTTGGGTTTGTTGGTCGGGTGTATGGCATGCATGAGGTCTACCACACCAAAAGGAGCTTCCAGGGACAGACACCCAGTTCCAGCTGGCTTATAAAAGCTCCCCACTGTATTTTCCTGTGCAGTTTATTTTTTTTTTTAACTGTTGAAAGCCACATTTTCTTTAGCTGCAGTCTCTTTTGCAACCTCAAAAATATACATGTATGTTCTTGACCTCACAGACACAAGGTCATGTAGTTTTACATATAGAGGTTATAGCTTGCATCCAGAGAATGTATGGCTGGATACTTATCTGCTCGTCACAAAAACACCTTTGTCTGTTATCTGCATCAAGGGGCTTGTTTATTTTTTGTGGATTTTTTGGATTCTGTTTTGTGACTATGACAGTATTAAACTCAAGCACGCAAAAATTGTTCACTAAGGCCGTAAACCATGATTTCCTAAAAAATTGTGAATTTAAAATGTGGGGTTTTTTTTCTTCTTTCTTTTGATTTGTGGAACCTTTCAGTTGCTCTTGATGCTTTTTTAAATAAATAAATAAATAAATAAATAAAAAGCTGCTTTGGTCCAGATCATGAGGTAGTAGCCAACCTTACTTGGGAGAAGTTGAGTTTCTCAAAAAATTGGGTTTTTCTGAAGGTGGAAAAAGGTAGCATCAGCTGTTTTAAGATGAGATAGTCACCGGTGCAGCAGCACTGGATTTGCTGACCTGTGTGTGAACTGATGGCAAACTTGTGTGTTTATGGCAAGTGAGAGGAAGTTCCTCAGACAAAGCAAAGGCTATCGGGGCAAGACCCAGTGAAATGGGGACTTGTGGCTGTGGTGACCATCTCCTGGGACTCGTTAGTGTTAACTGAGGGACGGGGAGAGTGGGCAGGGAAGAGCCCACAATACCTGTAAACCTTTTTCTTTCTCCTGCTGTATTTTTTGCTGGCTGAGGATATTTAGATGCTTCAACAAGTTTTGCCACCACGGTACGTGAGGTTGCTGTATCGTAAGGCTGAAGACTGCTTGGAAGCCTGTCCCAGTAAACTGATTTCTTTTTGTTTGTTTGATTGATTTAATCCTACCCATGCTTTCTCCTGATTGTTTTTCCATTCATTCAAACGCTGCTGTGAGCATCTTATTAATCCTTCACTGGCTCATTTTAGCACCGCATGATTCTAAATTCAGAGCAAGCAGAGATGTGATGCCAGCCACTTGTTATCCCCATCCCCACGGCAGTGGTTTCTTGTTCTTCCTCTAAGCCAACAAATGCAAAATTCCCCATGCAAGTTGATCTCTGAAGGTGATATTTTAGCCCAGCAGCGTTCAGTGTGATCTGGGAGTATGAGGACAACTTGTATTTTCAGACTTCAGCGTGAGGAATTCCAGCATGTACTCCACCGAGGAGCTACTTGCTCTGCGTTCCAGCAAAATACAGCCAAGTCTGGGGTGGGATGCAGCGTCTATTTTAACAGCTCACAGGCAGATTGCTCAATTGTCAGGCAGGAAATTAAAAAAAAAAAAAACCAAAAAAAAACCAACAGAGAGAGAGAGCAGAATCTACCCATGTTAACTCATAGGTGAAATATAAAGCAGGTATGTTTTTCTCACCATCATCATTGGCATCATCGTTGTTTTCTTACTCTTCCAAAAAACACAGAGGGATCTTTAACAGGCATCCACTTCCATGTGAGACATGGGTAATAAATAATAAATTGTAACCATTGCACAGTTGGAGCAGGGGCAAGCTGGTGAAAAGTTTCAGCAGCCCTGTGGTTTCTCTACTTTATGTTTTTGTTTCTGAAGAAACATTCCCTGTTAGAAAGTGAGCAGGATGGTTGAGAGGCCGGCAGTT
>NW_010300003.1:43294-88850 GCF_000700745.2 Antrostomus carolinensis | reverse complement strand
GTATTCTTGTCCAGAGATTCATGTTACTGAAAAGTTGAAGGCCATGTTCCATGTGACTGGAGTAATCCAAGACCCTATATAATTTAGGCACTGAATGAGTTATGGAAATACTATTGATACGTGGTACAGTCCTCCATAGTCAGAAGTCAGCCTGGTAGTGACTACCATTGTTTTATGAAAACTTACCCGTGACTTATGTGAAATGAGTTTTAGGGAGTTTCTCCTATTCTAGCATCTCTACCCCAAAGCCTTCTGAGGCTGTGGAAAGTTAAACGGTGAGTGAAATAGTGGGGTCATGTTGGCTGCCCTCTTTTCCTCAAAGTGTCGTCCCTTGGTGTTGACTCTAAAGCACACTTGCGGCCAGCGTGGGACAATCCGCTACTGCTGTGCCTTTTCTGTATCTATATGCAAGTTTTATTCTGTGCAAGGTTTAGTAGTGCTAAATTTTCTGGAAAATGAAGAAGACATTCTTCTCCCAAAGAAAGCTGGGTTTGATTTTTCTGTAGAACCTTTGGAACTCTGGAAATCCCTGCAATAATAACTATTGCACTTCAAAATCTGGTTAAAAAACAAGGAAGCCTGTCTTCCTATTAACCCTAAACGAGGTGGCATATGTAGCGAGGTTAGAGTACGCCTCTGAGTCCGTTAGGTTTTTGTTTGTTTTTTTTTTTTAAATAGCACATTCTGCTGAGTTTTAAAAAAGCACAAATCCATCTGATGTTTTTCTGGAAGCTCATACTGTTTTACACAGTACCTTTGAAATGTGAAGTGCTCATATTTTTGTGGGAGAGGGAATAGCAGACTTCTCTGGCCCATCTGGGGTTGTGAATGATTCATCTGGAAAGCTTTGTATTAGCGTCTACCACTTGAGACCCAGAGGTTAGCGTGCTAGCTGTATATTAAATGCCTCTTGCCTCTCTGATACCGAATTGATGTTTTCTAATTAAGAATACAAGTGCTCTGTTCCTCCCTGAAAATCCCTCTTCACTTCACAAGGGCCTTTGGAAATCTCATCACTCTCAGAAGTCCCAGTCTAGGGCTGGGCAGGCTGGAGAGTGTAATATCATAAGGAGTGAGAAAAAGCTGCTGTAATTAGGACATGCCATCTCCAAAATACAAGTGTGAGGCCTGTAGAGAGGGCAGCAAGGCTTCAGTGTCTGAGGGCAAAACTCTCGGTACAGCTTTCCGCGTTCTGCTTGCGTTTCTGCTTTTGCCTGACGTTGCGGTTGTGGGCTACCTGTTTCATTTCATTGCAGTTGGGGAAATGGAGGCAAAATTGGGGACCTTGTTCCTCCACCCAGCAGGATAACATAAGGATTAGGTCATTTATAAAGTACTTTGAAGTTAAAGTGCTTTGAAGATGAAACATCCTGTGGTGCTTAAGTACTTTTAGTCATTAGTGACACCCTCAGTGACAGGTGACAGAGCTGAAAGGAATAAGGCTGAGCAATGAAGAGCAATTGATGAAAGAAAGACACAGTAAGTTTAGTGAGCATCTTTGATTATTGTGTAGACTGGAGCTGCAACTCTGTGGAACTGATAGCGTTTTAATGATGTGTCCATTGTTGCTGAGAGGAACACATTTACTTATAATTAACATAAAAAGAACTTTTCATTAAGGCAACTGGACCCCAGCAAGCACTTTCATTCTGGCTTGCTGTCTAACTGCTGAGCTAATGTAGGCTGCATTACCACAGAGGTCTCCTAAACCCTGTTTTTAGCTAAGCTACTCTGGAAAAGATTCATGACTCGTTCATAAGGGAGATTTCACAGTACAAACATGGGGTGGGAGATTTGTTCTCTGTGTAATTGCTAGTAATAAGAGACTGTTGTTAGTACTATATTGATAATAGGAAATAGTAGTAGGTTTGGCTCAGTACAAGAGGGTTGGTTGTGCTTTCAAACCGTAGCCAAACTCCTTGACACACAAAGTTTGGAAAACCTACTAAAATTGGTTTCCTAGGTTTTTGTATTTTCCAAGTGAATTTAACCCCATGCAGGAAGGACCAGATTTAAAAGTGAGAAGACTTCAGGCTTTCTTCAATTCTGGACTGTTATGCCCATCTCAGCAAGGGGCCCAATTAGTGTATTTTTAATAGGATTTTTGTCTCTCTTAAAACTGTAAATAAGCAGAAATAATGCAATCTATAATTACTGCTCTTGGGGAGAAAAACATTTGCTGTTATCAAGAAATATGGTTTTCTAATCTTGTATAGAAAATCCTCAATCTGCTCAGCTTGCACACTAGTTCAAAAGTTTAAAAAACATAAAGAGGGAGGGAAGCTATTTCCCAGCAGGGTTTCTGCAAGGTTGAGCCAAGAGTTTCTTTCCATTCTGCTGAAGGATGGGATGAGACCTGCAGGTGTTCAGTACAAGGAGGCAGGCACCTGGGATGTTGACTGCAGCTCTGATTTTCCTGCATTCCAGTGCTGGAAATGATATTTGAGACTGGTCATCTGCCTAGTCCTCTGCCCTCTCACTTCACCTTCCCTGCAGAACTAACAGAAGTGCAGTATGTCTGACAGCTTAAAGGAGGTTACTGATGCTACAAGGACCTTATCATCATGAATTACTTCTGGACTGCCTCTAAGTCCTGCTTATGCAGGTTCTAGTCCATGTGCTGTTGGTGTACTCATTGCTGCTGAGACACTCCTTTTGGAGAGTGATGTGGACTCTTTATTATGTTGTTGTTTCTCATGGAGAAAAACATGAGGAACATAGCATTGCATGTTTTAGAATGACAGTTACTGGGCTACTAAAAAAAACCCCCCAAAAACCAGCAGATTTTTTAAATTTCACACTGGTTGATGTGTTTTGTTTTTTTTCCCCCCAGCCTAGTTCACCTGTAGCTTTGCTTTTGCTCTTTCTTTACCAGTGTTGCTGTCCCATCCATCTGCATGCTGTTTGAAATTTGTCTTTTTACTCAGCTTCAACTGTGTGCTTTTTCTTTCTTTAGGGGCTGAGGTGAATGCTTCCCCGCTCTGGAATTTGGCACAGGTAAAAATGGAGCCACAAGAAAACGAGGAGGCCAATGTACATGGCCATGGAGTCCTAGGCAGTGATGTCTTTGAGGAACCAATGTCAGGCATGAGCGAAGCTGGGATGCCACAGAGCCCCAATGGCTCTGAGAGCAGCTATGGTTCTCATTCTGCTGACAGTCTGATGGGATCCTCACCTGTCTTCAACCAGCGTTGCAAGAAAAAGATGAAGAAGATGTGAAAAGAGACAGTCTTTTTATTTAATCCTGGTGGTATGCAATAGACTTGAAATGAACTGAGAGAGCACTGTGATGGCTATGATTCATAAACAGGGCTGGCCCTGCTGTGTGAGGGACCTTGCATAAAATTATTATGAGACATTTGATGTTTAGTGCACTTCAGCTCCCCTCTTTGCTGGCTTCTGTACTCCATCCTGACTCATGAGATTGAAGGTCACCCTGTACAATTGAACAATTGATCATGTCATGGCTTGCTTTGCCAGATGAATGAGGAGGTTACCTCATTACCTCAGTGGAAGGTAGTTGTGAGGAGATTTGCTAAGTCATAGAATCATTGAATAATCTGGGTTGAAGGGACGTCTTGATGTTTCTAGTCTCTAGTCCAGCCCCCTGCTTGAAGCACAGCCAATTCAATCAGGTTGCTCATGGCCTTGTCCACTTGAGTTTTGAATATCTCCAAGGATGGTGATGCCAAACTTCTTTGGGCATTTTCCCATATTTGGCTACCCTCATAGAAGAAAAAACATATTCTTGCATCCGGTTGGAATTTCCCGTGTTCCAGCTTATGTTCATTGCCTCTATTCTGTCATAATTCATGTCCAAGAAGAGTCTGTCTCTGTCTTCTCTAACCTGCCCATTAAGTGGTTGTATACAATGAGATCTCTCTTTAGCCTTTTCATGTAGTCTGAAGGATTTGAGCTTTGTGAGCCTCTCCTTGTACGTCCTGTGCCCCAGCCCCTAACCAGCTTTGTGGCCTTCCACTGAAATTGCTGCAGTGCCCTTCTTGTAAGGGGGAGCACAAATGTGGATGCAGTCCTCCAGATATGGTCTCACAAGCACTGAATAGAGAGAAATAATAATTTCTCTTGGTGTACTGGCTACATTCTTGCTAACTGTTGCGGGCAACAAGACAGTCAGAGTGTTTCACGGGTTGGGGAGCCGACCTCACAAAGATGCTGTAGAGTGGCCTTGCATTGCCATCAGCCAGCTCCTTCAGTGCCTTCAGATGCATCCTGGCTGGTTCCATGGACTTAGGTATGTCCAGCTGACTTAAGTTCTTGCTGACTTGATCTTCCTCTGCTGTAGGTAACACTCTACTAGTGTACCCAGGGACCTGGCAGGCCTGAAGGCAACCTTACCCATGAAAACAGGCACAAAAGGTGTTGAGTACATCAGCCTCATAGGACAAAGTACATCCTTTGTCACTAGGTTGCCTGCATTGTTGAACAGTAAACCCCTGTTTTCCTTAACCTCTCTTTTGCTTCCAGTGTACTTTAAAAAGCTGTTCACATTTCTTGGCAGTTTCAACTCCAGCTGAGCTTTGGCTTTCCTAACTGTCCCTGCATGCTTGGGCTGTGTCTCTATATCCCTGCAGGCCAGCCCATCCTCACTTCCACCTCTGTGTGCTTTTTTCTGTGTGTTTGAGCTCAGTCAGGAGTTCCTTGACTATCTGTGCTGGCCTTCTGTCATGCCTGCTTTACTTACTGCTTGTCAGAAAGGACTGTTCTTCTACTTTGAGAAAGCTGTCTTTGAAGATAAGGCAGCACTCCTGAGCCCCTTTGGGATGCCAGGCCAGTCCCTTGTGAGGTCCTGCTAAGGCATGGTGTTCCTTGAATAAACCAAAATTTATTGTCCTAAAGGTCCAGGACTCTGTCTTGTACACGTTTCTCAGGATTTTTTAATGCCACAATTCTGTGTCTACTGCAGCCAAGATCTTCACATTCTCCACCAGTTCTTCTTTGTTAGTAACAAGTCCAGCAGAGCTTCTTCTCTAGTTGATTTCTCAATCGTCTAGTCAGGGAAGCTGATGTGGTTTTCTGGAGAGAGTGAAGCAGCTTTTACTATTGGTGTGAGCTAGTACTGGCAATGCAAACTTTTCCTTTGCTCTCATTGGATTGAGTGCAGCAGCTTCAGGCTGGCTGAGGTTTCCTATTCAAAGTTGTTATCTTGACAACTTAGTCTGAAACAGAATCTATTTTGCTGCTTGCTTTTATGGCTCAGCTGAGTAATGGCATTTTTTTTGGTTCTGCACAGTCCTCAGTTGATCAACTCAGTCTTTAACTTGATTCAGTGAGTATCTCTCTCAAAAAAGCTAGAATAAACATGAATCAAGAGTGAACAGCCACTTAAACTGGCTTTCTACCTGTAGCCCATTGGGATGTGCGAGGGAGATTTACAAAAACTCCCATTTGTCCTTACAATTGCAAGTTTATCCTTTGAAAGAATGAGCTTCAGGCATAGTGTTTTTGTTTCTGTATAACATGCCTAGCCTTAATTCTTTTTTCCTAACTGTATTTCTCTTCCACTTTATAGAAGTCGAAGCCAAACATAAAATTCCTCAGTGTCTAATAAGAATGTGTGACCACGGGCTTTTATGGACATTGGAGTTAAAATTGTCCATCACAGTTTTAAAGATTTCTCCCGGGGGGTAAATTCTAGCTATTTGAAGCCCAGTCAGTAGTAGAACAGTGGACTAGTGTATCAGGAAATCTTTATTTTGATTCCCTCTGAGTCACCATTAGGCATGCTGCAGTGTCCTTGTTTTCTCAGCTGTGAAAAAGAGAATAGTAGCGTTTGCCTCTTGGAAGTGTGTTTGAGATTTAGCTGCTATTCAGAAAAAGGCACTGTGATCCTTCACATGGTTTTTGTAGGAGTTGTGCGCTTTTCTTTCATTTGGGTAGGACTGTTGCTGGCTGGAGGATGCTTAGTTGGACACTGAAATGTTACTGACCTATTTGATACTGGTTTTAAGCAAAACTGCCTATCATGAAGAAATATAGCACGGTTGTGCTGTTTAACTGCCCAGGTACAAGGAAGGCATTTGGGGGGTGGTAGCTTCTCACTCAGCTTTAGATGTCTGCAGCTAAATTTGTTCCTCTGGGCCACGTTTGCAGCTGAAGAGAAATAGTCATTCTTAGGTCACTGCTCATCTGGCCTTGAAGTAGAAATATAAAGCAGGTCAGATAAATGGCATTTTTAGAAATGTCTGTTTTTCTTTTGTGTGCCCATAAAGTGAGTTCATCTGGACTACTTCAGCTCACTTCAGCCACCCATCAGTGGCTGAGTTAAGTGAGCTGACTTTAGCCCTTCTGTCTGGGAATCAGAGGAGACTTCCTCCTGGTAGGCTGGTGCTTTTTCTCTTCTACACATTTTGTAGAGCCTGCTGTTGAAATGATAGTACAGGGCTGGAAGCAGACTGCCCGTCTTACCTAAACCAGCAGATTCAGTGTTCTCCACAACACACAGAATGTGCTAGGCTGGGGCCTCAAGGCTCAACTTGATTTGACCCTCGTGCCTTTGATACTGTGTGAGAACACCTGTCGTTGGGCCTTCCTCTGTGGATGCTTTGCCAAAAAGTTGTAGGAAAGTGTTCCTGAGGCTGGGGCACCTAACTAAAGTCCCTTGCACTATTTTGAGGAGCTAGAAGGCTGAATGGCTGCTGCTGGCATTGCTTGTTCCTTTGCAAGATTTCAGATGGGCTAAAAATGAGAATCTGCTGTTCTCCAGGGCTGTGGTTAAACCTCCTAAGCATCACTCTTAAGTGCTTTCTTTATATTGCTCATGCACAGATGTTCTGTCTGACTTTTAATTGTGTTTTTGTATTTCACATCCCTTTTCAACACTCATTTCACCCTGTAACACACGCTCTGCGACAAGCCAAGCCTGAGTGCTTCAGGTATATTTAAATACAGTAGAAATTCACCCTCCATTGGTTGAGCTGTGTCATTGCAGTGTAAGAGAGAGATGTTGCTGAGTCTCTTTAGGATGCATGTTTATGCAGGGTTGAGGAATGCATCAGCGTCACTTGTACATTTAAAAATGATGGCCAAGTAAAATCTGTAGCTCCCGTTCCCTCCGTTACGCTAAGAGTTGCTTCTGACATTTGTGTGCTTGACTTTTTAAGCATGTGGAAACTTTACCTTCTGGGTGATCCCTTCCACTCTGAGCATTTACTGTCCTTAGATTTACAGTGGTGTTCCTCATGCATGAAATAGTGAAGTTTCAAATCTTAACTCACAAAGTCCAATACAGGCAATGTGCTTTTTTGATGAATCAGATAAGAGTTTGCTGGGTGTTAATGCAGCTTTGGGCAACTAGTGACGAGTTCATTGACCATGCGATCCCCAAATTTCAAGCCGCAGTTAGGTTATGCAGTGGGTTGGAGTGAAGCTCAGCTCTCGCAATTGTATTTTGCTGGTCTCTGGTAAAGCATTCTGCTGAGCCACCCGCTTCAGTAGTCTGCAGTTTTGTTGGTTCTTTCATCTTTCTCCCTTCTCTTTACAAAGCTGAGTGGATGGCAAATTGGAATATTGAGTATTGACCGTGTCCATATCCAGTAGCATTGATATCTTGAATGATTTATTTTGCCAAGATTGAAATTGGTGTGAACTTTGATATCAGTTTGGAGAGCTAGATCTGTGAATTACTTGGCTTTTGAAGTGTTTTGCATGGGAAGCATACAGGATGGTAGTTGAGAGCGTGCTATGTATCATATTCCTTTTTCCCTCTAGCAATGCCTTTTTATTCCTTTTGAAGAGTTTTGCCTGGTATCCAACGAAGTTCACTGTACAGACAGCAGTGTAACAACTTTACTATACAGCTGTATGTCCGACTGTGCTACCTAATGATTAAATTCCAAGGCTATCCATGCTAATTTGAATATGCGTAATACTGTGCAGAAAAAAAGAGATGTTTCCTGCATAGAAATTTACAATTTAAAAAGAAAACAGGAAAATAGGATTAAGTAGGGTACGTGAGACCAATCAGATTATGTGCTCAATTCTGAGACTAATGCACATGTTATGTGTGAAGGATGTTTTACTGAAAATGTTTTTGTACACACATGTGAATGAAATACGTTACTTTGCTTGTGTTTATATGGAACAAAATTGCTTGGAAATGTTTTGGGGGGTTTGGGTTTTGTTTGTTTGTTTGTTTGTTTTCCTTGCTCTCCTGGGGAGAGTTTCTTTGTAATTTCTAAGAAGATGAAATAAAAAAATCACCATAAAATAAAAATCCTAAGGATGTCATCTGGATTTTTTTGTTTGTTTTGAAGAATGGTGCTGTAAACGCAAAGGCCGGTCTTGGGGTTCTGTTTACGCTTCCGTGGGATCTGGAGTAGACCTTTTGCAGGCCTGAATAAGGTACTGAGATAATGATATCGGTATTTGTGCCACAACTAGGGAGACATTATGCCAAGAGGTGGCCAGAGAAAAAGGAATCGTGGGTGTCAGTGCTCCTGAGCCCCAGAAGTGATATTACTAGCACAGTGGTAGTATTGGTATTCATCTAGCATAAGCAAGTTGCCAGTTCTGAAGCAACTACTTCTATATCTTTCTACTACTTAAATTGCCAGACTGCCTGGGAGCCCTGCTCCAGGCCTTGTGCTTTGCTCTTTTTATGCACTGGTCTGCTTGTTCTGCAGGCTGCTTTTATATGGGGGACTGCTTTAGACTGCCATGAATGAAGCACAGTGTTACTTTCCCCCTCTGCTCTGCCTGTCATAGTAGAACTGAGGCAGGATGTTTGATGCTTCATAGCCCTGCTAAGCAGTTGTAAATAGCACATCATGAATTAGGATATAGAGCTGTGTTGCTTGCCAGGAGAGAGGGAATAACAATCGTAGTGTGTCCCATTGCCTCTCTACCTGAGAGCAGTCTGTCCACACGACTGCTGTCCTCTGGAGCCTGCACTACTGAATTCATTTACCGAGTGGTGGTGCTGGCCACACACCACTGTTGGGGGGCTGCCGGATGGGGGATGCTGCAGCCCAGGGAGGGTTGCTGGCAGCTGCAACAAGAACCTCTCCCCTCCCCAAAAAACCCCAAACCATGTCATTTTCACTGCATCTTTTATACTGGAGATTAGAATTGCCTCTTTGTTGCTATGGAAACGCTTGTGTGAAGGAAGACGACCTCATTATGAGTTATGATGAAATCTCCTTTGGGGTGGGCTCGGCGCCCAGCGCCCTTGCAGCCAGGAGAGTGGGGCTGGGGGATTTTTGGCAGGGGGGTGGCAGGGCAGTTGGCCCTTTTGTGCTGATACTCAGTGGTTTGCAGAGCTCATGGGTCTTTCCCTCTGGGCTCGGCAGGTCAGAAACAGCCCCTGCTCCTGTACCAGCCCTTCCCCTTGGCAATCTGCTTGGGAATCGTGGCTGCATCATTTCTGTGCCCAGGCTGCACGTGCCCTTACTCTGGGGTGTGTGTGGGGTGTCACTGCAATAGGCAGTGGGGCCCCAACAGCGAGCTGGATGAAAGGCTTGGGTGTCCTGAGGGGTCTTCTTTGCTTCTGGTGCCTGTCAGGGCCCTGGCATCCACTCTGTGTCCCTCAAATCTCAGCTGCTGCATCTGAGCCTAAACTGAACGCCAACAGCTGTGCCTCATTCTCAGCTTCATGCCCCATCCAAGTGTCCCACTGCTCTGCTTGCCTTGTGCCAACCCTGGCTCGTCACCTAGGTTTGTCTCCATCCCTCCCTTGACTTACATCGCTCATTCTCCTTTCGAGCTCCTGCTGGTGTTTGCATGGCCCTGCTGCTCAGCTTCCTGCAGCACTTTGTTGCTGCATGTCTTGAATTGCAAAGAAGACTTAGGAAACACTTTTTTCTCCAAGTGAAAAAAATCTAGTAAGTTTATTTATCTTATTTTTAGCCAAAGATGCCTTTTTAATTTTTATTTATTTTTTTATTTTTTCAAATGAAGGACATGAAGTTGGACCTTACGTATGGTTTGAAGGATGGAAGCTTCCCTAAAAAGGCCAAGTTTGGTTGTGATGAGAGTTTGGAGAGATGACCGTATGCTTTTAAGAGTGTTATACAATCCTCTGTGCTAATCTGTCCCCTTTCCATTGGAGTCCATCTGTCTGGTAGGCAAGGGAGGGGTGGGATACTGGATTGTTGGTGAGAAATGAACCTTTTGTCTGGTGTGACTGATGATGGCTCTTCTCATCTGCTCCATCTTGTTGCTGCTGGATGAACTGGTGGCCCAGTGTGGAATTCCAGCTCCGGCATAAAGCTCCTCCATCCCCTCCATCCCTGATGCCTCCAGGCTGAAGGACAGGGAGAGGCAGGACTTGCACAGTAGGGGATCAGGTGGTGGGTCACTGTGGCAGCCTGGGCCAGACATGGAGCATGCTATGGGGTTTATGATAAAAGGTACCCCTGTGAAAGATTTTGTGAATTACAGAGGCTTACCCTTTCTGGATATCAATTTCAGGGTATATTGAGAAAAGCTGGAAAAATGATGGTGTTTGCTAATACTAACACAAACAAGAAAAGTGGGCTGGGTTTTTTTTTGTGTTTGTTGGTTGTTTTTTTTTTTTATTTTCATTACTTTTTCCAAGCATGGAGCAGCCATAGCGTTAGTTCTGGTGTCCCTGATCTTGCTGGAGGAAATCTAGTGTGCTTGGTAAATGCGACGTGGCTGCTACTGCTGCAGCTCCTTTGAAGACAGCAATACTGAACTTTTAGCAAAAACATTCTTTTTCATCTGCAATGCTCGTTAGTGAATGGACTGAAATGAATGTAACCAGACCAGTTTAGCATTCTCCATCTTCTCCCATTGTCATTCTCTTGACTCTTGTAATACCATAATTTTGTTATTATTTGAGTCGATATAAACTCATCTGTTGTACTGGTTTTCTCTAGTAAAGAAAAGAAGCAAGGAAGCCAATTGCTGGCAACTCTTTAATGCCTAAAGAAAATGACATGACAATTCTAATCGAAAAAGCTTTAGTATCCAAACTCATCTTCTGAGATTTCCTCATACCCTCTAAAGAAACAAAGACACATCTCCACTTCCCAGGTTCTTTGACAGTCACATTGAAAGCAAAGTAGTCGCATTTATATTGTGGTATCTGAATTAAATTTGTCTGATATGGCTGAGATGTCACAGCCCTATTAACTATAGGTGCCCTATAATGCAGCATATTTTTAAATAGGCAGGTAGGATAAAATATAATTGTTTGTCTACTGAATGGATTTTTCTGTGGAAAAGAGTGAGCAAACCAGTTGCATCTCAGTATATCCAAATCTTCCACCACGACTTCAAAGAAACCAAAGAAATTAAATGAATTAAAAGACATTCTTCTTCGTGTATTCAAATCCTTTAGCCTGAAGCTCAGAGACCTTTTTGCACTCATTTCCAGTTTTTAAAAAATGGACTTTGCACAAGAGATCAGTGGGAGCTCTACGGCTCCCAGCAGTGATTTCTTCTCTCCATGTCCTGCAGTTCTGTTTGCATGCTCAGTTTTGATAAGCTGTCTTCTTCTTGGGTTGAGTGCAAAACGTACTTGCATAATGAATGAATTTACTTCTTATAGGGCATCTAATAAAATACCTTATAACATACCTATAAGCCATCTAATTAGAATCACCCTTTGAAAAGGTACTAATTAATGGCCTGGTCCTACTGAGTACTCCTGAAACAAGTGGGGATTAAAGATGCCTGGTCTTGCAATTGCAGGCCAGAAAGGAGGTTGCTTGTTGGCCTGGCACAGACCCTTATACTTAGACTCTGTTTACTCTATTTCATAAATTCTTCATGAGTCTGGCATCTTCCAGAGCCTTAAGCAGTTTCAGAACCTACAGACACAGACTCCGACACTGTTCGTGGGAGTTTCTAGGGTGCTTTAATGAGGCACAGAGGTAATTTTGCAGAGTCAGGCTGCAAGTAGATGTGTACCCGCGAGTGCCAGTGTGGGACTGTGAAGGAACTGAAGATTCTTTTTGGAAAGGCAGATGGAAGAGACAGTGACAGTCTGCACAGAAAATCTGTGAGCAGCCTTACCCACAGGGAAACCGTGAGCTCTTGGAGTGTCTATGGAAAATTCATACAGTGGTGAAGGATCTAAAAGTGAAAGGAAAGGCAGAGAAAAGAGAAAGGTGAGATAAAGTCTTCTAGGAACTGCAAAAGTTAAAAATTACAAGTCTTAATTCCTCCCTCTCTGTCTGCACTGAATCCTGCTGCATCCATGAGATTTTAGTGATTCAGCCTAGGAAAGGCTGAAGAGATAGAGAGGGCAATCTACGTAGGTATGTATTTGGGAAATAGTGATGTAGTTAGTATTTTTGTATGCACTTATCCATGCAGAGATGTACAGAACAGTTACATATATGAGTATGCAGTTGCCATCATATAATTTACAGTTCCCAAAGGATTGTGAGTGATTCCCATGCTACTTCTGTCAGCATCTTGGCTTTGTGGGATGTTTGACCAGAAGAAATTGGTGCTTGAGATAACCATGTAATGTTCCTAGTCTTTCATCCAGTAATTCAAATAAACACATCTGTAATTTTAAGTATATGAACAATGGGCTGTGGATGTGCTTGGAATTATACGCATACCTCAATGCTTTGCTGGATAAGAGCAGTACAGCAGAATAATGAGCAAAATTAAAAAAAAAAAAAAAAAAAAAAAGCTCATCAGGCTAAATTTAGGTCAGGATCTGCAGTTCATCTCTCTGGACACCTGATGCCTCTAGCTAACTGGCATGACTGGGCTGCTCCAGGAATTATTTTTTATTCCACTGATCTGACAGCACTCGTCATTTTCTTATACACAAGTGTCCATATCACTAAATCACCTCTGCCATCGTTAGTGCTAATTGGCTCCCTTGCTGTACCCTCGGAGGAGCATGGAAAGTCTGAATGGAAACTGAAGGCCCATCTCCCCATAGAACAGCACTGGGACAATCTGTGAATATGTAACAACTTCTGTCTTCATGTTATGCTCCTCTGCTTATGGTCTCGCTATAGAGAGGCTTTTGAAATCCAGGGCTGTTATGCTCACCATTTTCTGCCAGGACTGAGTTTGCCCACACAAAAGTTAATACAAAGCATACTAGCCACTAGTAATCATCTGCTTTCAATCATATTTTTCTGCTAGTGGATGCCTGTGTATGCAGTCTGGTGCTCTGGGTGGGCTCCAGCCCTGGTAAACAAGAGAGACAAATCTAGGACGTGAGTGGAGTGGGAACACAGATGGGTGGTAGCATGAGGTCAGTCGCTTTCACATAATACCACCCTTCATTTAAGCTGCATCATGCTTTCTGATGTATCATCTGTTATGATGGATAAGACAAAACTAGTAGTTTTCTGACAGACAGAACAAAGCTCATGCAAGAGTACGTCTTTTTACAAAAATTTCTCTTTCAGGACCCTCTGAGAAATCCCAAATTTTCCTGGATATTCTCTGTTTTACATATAGATGTTCAGTGTGTAATCCTGAAAGAGATCTTTATTTATGAGCAATAATTCTTTGAGGACTAAGTAAAAATACATCCTTTGTCTTGCAAATAAATTTTTCTATCCTTTTCCAGAAGGAGCAATGAGCTTTTCACCTTGATAAGAGCAAGAGAGAGGGAGAAGGAGAATGACAGGGCTGACTTCTGTAGTTCATGCATCTGAATTGGGTTCCATTATTTATTTTATATAACCAGAAAATCTTGAAATCTGCTTCTGAGAAAGGAGAAATGGAGTGGGCTATGGAGAATGGAAGTGTCACGATTTTATTCTAAGGAAAATGAGGGAGGAAAAACAGAATCCTGCCAACAGAAAAACAGTGCTCTTTGTCCTCTGTCACTTCTGATGCTGCCCCACCAGCTATGGTGGACTCCCTAAGGGAAATAGAAATAACCAGAAGGCACAGAAATAATTTCACACATTTCAAGAGCCTGTTCTCAGTTGAAGCTATTTACATTCTCTCTTTATCTTGTCAGTTCTAGGTCCTGAGGGTCTTCCTGTCCTTTTCCTTTCAATGTGTGTTTGTGAATTGTGGCATCCTTTCTGCTCTCCTCCATCGTCTTTGAGGTCCCCACTTGGTTTCCTGGTGAGATGCACATAGCTTTGCTATCTGGCAAAACACAGCATTACTATTCCATACTCTGCTCTAAATCTTATGCATCAGTCTCTGTCCAGCTTCGCAGGTTTTGTTTGCATAAATGAGCGGAATGCTACCAAAAGAATCTGGATTGGCAGCTCTGAAGACTTTAATCCTCTTTTCATCCACAGAGCAAAAATAACGCAGCAGCAATGTGACTGGGATGATTGCTATGCTGGCTGACACCAGGGACTGAACTGGGGAACTTCCAGAGTTTAAAGCATGATCCTCCTCTGTAACCTGAGCTGAAGGTAGGAAGTCTGTAAGAGACCTGTAAGCTCTAGGGACTGGACATGCAGAAGGAGATCTAGATCACAGACTGGCTGCTCAATTACATGAGTTTCCTCTGAAAATTAACTCTTTCCAAGTGTCTGGGCTTTACATCATTGCAAATCCTGTGCAAGTCACTACCTAAGTGATGACAGTCATCTGATTTGCCATACCAAAAACTGCGATTCAGTCCTAAACTAGAGGAAAAATAATCCTTAGGTCAAGTTCATCTTAGATTATCTGAAGATGCTACTGGCAAATTCACTGGGCTTGTTTGACAGCAGTGGTTCTGTCATGGTTACAATGTTAGTTTTGCCCCTGGCTGTTGCAAATCTCAAGACTCTGGCCATCTCCAGGCCTTGGATGAACTGCGTAGTCCTCCTTCTTCTGGGCCCCATCTAGAATCCTCTGTGCAGCAACGGAGCCATCCTGCAACAGATATAGCTCATAGCTCCATAGAAATATAGAGCTGGAAGAGGTGTAGAAAGGTCCTGTAGTCCATCACTGTGGGGAGTGTGAGAACGTGTATTGGCATACCCTGAGAGAACTGTGGGAACTGAAGGGATACATGTCTGGAGATATGAGAAGCACCTGCATCAATGAGGCCTGAGAAAGGAACCTTGACATATATCCAAAAGATGTACCCTGGCAAGCAAACAGGAAGGGATGCAGGCAAAGTCCATCAGCCAATTAGGGGCATGTGAACTGCTCGTGCTGCGAGTGAAAAGCCAAGAACATGTTAACGGGTGTGGGTGATTTCATTAGTTTTGGGGTATAAATATAACTGTATTAGAACAAATAAATGGCTTCTTGCTTGATCATATTGATTGTGTAGCAGAGTCCATGATTGAGTTCCCGCACATCACCTTGTCCCGTCCAGGATTACTGGTATGCAAGTCATTCCTGACTGACATTTGTCCAAACCTCTCGAAGCTCTTGAGTGATGGGAGACTCCACAGCTTCCCAGGCAATCTATGTCACCAAATTTCTTTCCTTACTTAAAAAAACCCAACAAACCATTTTCTAATGAGCAGCCTCCATGCTTCTTGCTGCAGGTTAAGGTACTATAGGGTCCCTTGCTGATTTTCTGTAAAACTCCTATCTGACTCATGTCTTTCCACCCTGTTTTAGTGCTGCTGGTTATTCAACAGTGTAAAATCTCATGCATAACCCTTCCATAAGCTGTTCCTTCCCCAGACCGTTTCTATAAAATGCTAAGGTCATTCTGAATCCTGACCCTGTCCCCCACTGTACATATAGTCCCCTGCAGCTTAGTGCTAGCAAATTTAATAAGAATAATCTCTCTTCCATCATCAAGTCTGTAGTGAAAAACAATGGACAAAAGCAAACCAAGGACAAGACAGGCAGAACAGTTTTGGAAAAGGAAGGACAGCAAATAACTGAAGGCAGGTTGTATGATTTTCAAAGCTATTTTTTTTTTTCTTTTTTTCCAGTAAGTGCCACGATATCTTTATCTGGGAAATCCATGTTTGAATTAAGGATATCTATTATTAATAATATTTTTACTAGCTGACAGATCACTTGCACGTCAATCACTAGGTTACATTTCAGTATTCTTAAATTATTGCACAGGACAGCATGGCTCAACTCATAGCCTGGATCAGCCCTTAGGTCACTTCCATCCAGGTTGCTTATCTCTCCCTGAGTTGTGCTGCATCTGTCTGTGGGAGGCATTGCCCTGGCTTCAGGCTGGCTGTGCCAGCCAGGGGTTGTCCTACCTTCCCCAGCCACAACTGGGACAGCACATGGCAGCTGTTCTCTGAGACGGGGGTAGTGGCACAGGGTCTTCCCAGGAAGGTGGGAAACATGCCATGGTGGAAGCCTTGGCAGAGTTCAGCCCCAAGATATCAAAGCTGGTCTGGACAGGAGAGGAGCTCTGGCATATAAGTTTCATAGCCACAGCTGATACCTGCTCATTCAGAGAATAAAGCTGGGTTTAAGAGTTTGTAAATTCAAAAGGAAGGAGGATTTTTTGTTGTTGTTGTTTTTTTGTGTTTGTTTTTTTTCCTATGTGCTGAAGTAATTCACTCGGGGCTTGATAAATATATCTGAAATACCTACTTGTAGAAAGCGACAGGTAGGTATGTGACCTCCTCCTTTGTCCATCCCTTCCTACTCCCAATTTGAGGGGTGTGGGGAAATATGGGAACCCTCAGGGGAGCTGCCACAAAGCAAGGATCAGGCCTTCTGGTTTCTCCTTTGCCCAAGTCATTAATTCATTCTGTGACTATAAGCAAATATCTTCTGAGTCTTGACCCACAGTAGTAAAGTAGTAGTAAAGATCCATCCAGCTCTCAATAAATTACTGGCTGCTTCTAGGGTCTCCTGAGGAGTTCAGGACCATCCCACAAGCTTGACAGCTCCGAGAAACACAGACCTTGTCCCCAGCCTGTGGCCAAGGGTTTTGGCAGTCCTAAAAGTAACACCGGCCACCAGGCCCTTCTTTAGCTAGTAGGAAGGAAAAGATGCCAGCGACACACATCTCAGCCCAGACATGTGTGAGTTGTTGTGCTTATCATTACCATTGTTCATTTGCTGCAAAGCAGGTGTTAGTTCAGAAAAAAAGACATAAAAGCTGCATTCTGGATTGTTTGTTCCTCGTTAAAATGATCTGGGCCCCTGTGGGCATGTGTTGTCTTAATATTCTGGTGCTGAGAATTGCCGCATTTTCATAATGAATGCTGTTGCAGGAAAGCAATTCCGACCTCAGATAAAAGGAGAAGATTACACTTGCCACTCGAGTTATAGTATTAGAACAACTGATTTTATTTGTTTTCATTTCATTTTCCCTGTCAGCTGCTGCTGAACCTCTGTGCTATGTTCTTCAGAGATGTTAATTGTATTTTGTATGTCCGGATCCCCCTAAGAAATGACAAACGTTTTCACTCACAAATTAGATGTCTCTTTTCATTTAAACACCAACAAGGAAAGCTAATTTAAGAATGGTGGAGCCGTTGTTCTAGCAAGGGCCCTGATGTCTGATAGAAGCTGACAGATAGATTTAGGGACGTAGAGCAACAAACTCGGTGTTGGGAATGTAGATCTGTACGATACTAATTTAATTTTTCCCTCAGCTGGTTCACAAGTGAAAAAAAGCATCACATCTATGTAGTAGGACTCAGCAATAAAGTAACTTCATTCAGTTTTTAAGGGTATAGTCACATAATGTATGGCCAACATTGAAGCGGACACAGCAACCTTTGGACAAATTTTCTGGGGACACCTGTAGGTGCTTTGCCTGAAGAAAGACTGGAAAGCTTTTTTTCAGTCTTGAATGAATAAAAAGGAGGAAAGAACTGGTAAATAACGTGCAAAGAAATGAAGAGAATAAGTACTTGGATCTGTGCCAAGTGGGACATAGGGAATAACATATTACTGGTACTCCAATCAGTTGAGCTGCTGAATGGAAAGCAAAGATGACCAGAATAGATCTTGCTCTTCTAGCAGAGGCAGCTAGGGAAATTCACCCAACATGACCAAAGCCATGCTAGAGTTGCATCTGAGTGTAGTCATTTAGCTCTGGGAACTCCAGACCAAATATGAGTCTGACAGTAATACAAACAGATGTTTCAGGAACAGTTCCCCCCCCCATGCTAGTTACTAGGACTTACAATGGCCAAGCAGAGATACCACACAGGTGTTCAGCAAGTGTTAACACTTCTCTCAATCACCTTGGAGAAGAAAAGACACCAGCACAGCATGCATCCCTCTTACAGGCAGCTCTCCTGTTCTACCTTCTGATTTTGTGTGTCCAGGTTGCATGTGGAAAAAGAGCATACAAGTATTGGGAGGCAGTAGAAGACCTTCCCCTTCTTTGCAGGTCAGTCTCCAACACATGTTTCAAAGCTGGAGTTCTACTCCCATGTATTCAGGGTCTGTTGCTTGTGGTTCTTATTTTTTTCTGAGCTAGTTTGGATGTGGTCTGAGCAGAGGCAGCTTTACAAGCATTTAGGCAGCAGGCGCCTTCTCAGAGGGTTTGTGCTCTCTTGCAAAAAAGTACAGCAATCCTTGACCAGAGTCAGTCACTGTGTTAATCGGTAAATGCTTGAAGGCAACTCCAAAATGCATGTCTTGGTGATGCTTTTCTTACCCCAGTGCTCAAGAGAAGTCATCCCATAGTTCTGCAGCAGGACTGTCAGCTGCTGTGGATCCTACTGTGCCTCAGCTTGTGGCCTGTTGCGGAATAGGCTTTCTTATCTGAAGGCTGGCCAAAATATAAGTTCAAACTTCTTTGTCTTTCCATGTGGCTCCAATAACTTGTCAAATGGGAAGCTCAAAGAAACTTAGAGCAACCTTGGTCCCACTTTTTGACATGTGCCAAGTGTAGCATAGGCCCTTTGGAGAATGCTGGCTAGCTAACATGGAAATTAGATAGCCACCGGGCACCTTGTGCCAGTGATCAGTCAGGAGGCTGAGAGGAGAGGGACTATGAAGTCTTTCTGTAGCAGCTGTGTGCTCAGCCCATGACAAGAGAGAGTTGCTAAGAGCTCCCCTATTTATTTTCCAGTGCCATCAAGCAATAGGCAGAGCTGCAGGAAAGCTAATTCCCAAGGGAGATGGCTCTGGCTGCCTGCATCCTTCAGGGCTTACCTCTTCAGGCACTGAAACCACACAGCATCTCCCAGCATAGCCTATGGACTGTAAGCTGGGTTCTGGCAACTCTGCCTGTGCTAAGTAGCATCTTCTTCCATAAGTGATCCTGCTGCAATCAGTGGAGTAAGTTCCTACCGGAGTGAGGAAGTCAGGCAACAGCTGGTCCTCAGGAGCTGGGAGTTAAAAGTCTAGCAAGCAAGCTGATTTCCATAAAAATGTAAATGAGTCAGAGAGGGGAGAACCATATTTGAGTGCAAATGCAAGCAATTAGCTCAAAGCCATTACTGTAATGGCTAGAAAGACTTTTTTTATTATTATTATCATTACTGAAATGCATTAGTGATATCTTTTTTAAAAATGTAAATATACACAGTACAATCCCATCTATCTGCCAGAGCATGAAGTAACCCCATTTCAGTGGTACGTGCAAAGGAGTCTGTGGAGGCTCTTAACCACAAACACAGAACAGTACAGAGGAATATGAATGAAGGCATTACCAGGGAGCACTTGAGAAAGGCAGCTGTGATTATGTACCAACACAAATGTTTGCTCAAACTGAAAGCTGGACTTTCAGAACAATTTCAAGGAATACCTGCATGGCAATACCTGCCTTTCTGGCCTTGGTCCGTGCTGATGCTCCTCTTCCCAAGAGTACTGCTTTTCTCTCGTTCCCCAGCAGGCCATTTGAAGGATGCCTGGCTCAGGCACGGGACTCGCATGTCCCATCATAGGGTCAGCAGCACTGGGGACTTCCAGGTTCCTGGTGGTATGGGGAATGGGTGTTGAGTGCAACACAAGTCATAAGTCTTGGACTACTCTTGGTCAGCCTTGGATTTTTGTTCAAAGGGATTTTTAAGTCCTATCTCTCCACTTTATCTAATCTAGTTGCATTTGCAGCTACATAGTTAAAATAGATGGTGAATGAATTCAAACTATTTTCTATGGAAAATGTGATGGAAGTGAAAAGGTTTGGTTTTGCTCAAGCTGGGAGTGCGTGGAGGACTTCTGCCTGATGGTGAGCGGAAGTGGGTTGATTCTTAGGTTGCTTTTCTCTGTCTTATTTTCACCCTTTAAACAGGAAAGCAAAGATAACAAAGGAAGAAAATTCCCAATTACATACTATAACAGTTGTTTTGGCTGGATTCAGAGTGCAGCCCAAGATTTTGGATAGCTGCTACCCACCTACAAGGTGGGCTGTGCAACCCAGTCCCCTGCAAGCTACTTTCACATCTCACATTGTATTTCTTTGAGAGGAACAGTAGCATCAGATTGTGATAACAACATGAAGTATTACCTGTATGAAACTAACTTTAGATCACAGGAGGTTGTCAAATATAGTTCAGAAATGATCAGTCCCCTGTGGGAGATGCACTGCCCTGTAGTAAAGCAGATAAACTAGCCATGTAACTCAATCCCATAAGCATGATTACACCCATCCATGTTTTTCCAGTGCTGACAGAGCCTAGGACATCTAGGAGAAGAGTTCTTTTAGTGAGCTGGGGAAAGTATCCATGCTTTCTAGGTCCTGAGCCTCACTTCTTCAGTTATAAATTTGGGACCTAAACTGTGCCTTCCTTGCCAAATACTTTCAGTCGTAGGGTTTTGCTTGTGTGGCTACAGTGGTTGGTGGCATGGAGGTATTGAGCTGTGCTCTCACAGCTCTGCAGCCACGATGCAGTTCTGGAAGAACTGTCCTATTCCTGACATAATTTGGCAGAAAAATACCCAGAAAAGCATAGCTTTAGCAACAGGTACATCTTCCCGGGCAGTGCCTTGTCCATGTAGAAACACTGAATGGCTCTTTTGGCAAAGTCACTGTGTACAAGTATAGTTTCATTCACACCAGTAGCTCTGCTAGTATCTGAGCTGTTAGTGTGATAAGAAGGCAATGCTGTGTGACGGTTGGCTTGTTTGGAAATATAGGTTTTTTTGCTTCATTAGACAGGTAAGGTGGAGACTTATAGGCCAGCCTCTGCCTTTGAGTACACGTTCACGGTTCTCAGTGAAAGCAGTAGAAACAGGCAGAGGTGGGGTGGGACAGGCTGTATAATCCTCTGTGCAGTAGTTTCCTCCACAGGCAGGTAGTGAATTCATGGTGTTTGGTGCTTGTGGAAGTACCCCTGTGCATACATCTACGTGTAATTTATACTTTCCTTCAGGGGCCTCAGTGGGTCTGAACCTGGCCTGCAGGTGATATGGAAGACATTGTCTCCTGGAGAAAGATGTGTCATATTTTATACTTGTTGTTTTGGATTCAATGAGGTGACAAATGTAAGCCTGTTTTTTATTACCGTGTGCCTGCTATATTTCTCACAACTGCTTATCAAGGGTTGTCTGACAGAGACAGAAAGTCCTGCTTGTGCATTTCTGTTATTTGTATGCAAGGCCACTCTCTGTAATCCTTTCAGGGAGATGACTGACACTCTCAGCCCTGCCAACTCAGCCTACTGCTCATTTATCTGAACAAGGTGCTTCCATCCTCCAAAACAGCATGGAGTGGGGATGTTTTCAGCTGGGACACTGCCCATGGCTGACAAGCCCTTCATTCAATGGTGCTTTGAATCATTTGCTGAAGTTGACCCACGCAAGCAGACCCACCAGTTCGTGGTTCAGTTCATGGACGTGGGTGTTTCCACCGAATTCACATTGTGGACCAGTAGAAGACCTTTGGGCAGTTATGGTGTGTGACCCCATGCAAAGCCAGTCAATGCCGATGCTGCTGTTGTGCAGGCACTGCTCAGATGCACTGACTGCAACCTGCAGTCTGTCATGAGTCTGACAGCTGCTACCCCTCAAGGTGGGCTTGAAGTCACCACACCGTGATGCTTTGGTGATAGAAACCTGGGGATGTGCTCCTGGAAGGCTCTGACAGCAGGAAGGGAAGGAGACTGCCACTCCTTGCCTGTGTGAGCTTTGCCGGGATATTCCCGCTCAATTCAGCCCCATCTCTGGTCTCAGGAAACAGGGCTGGTTTCTGGGAAGGGTTTCTGGGGCGTTAGCTGTGTGTCTGGACGTCCTCATCTGTCTTTCAGACTTAGCTTTGTGAGAGGCCTGTTCTACTCCCAGCATGTTTTCTGTGTGGGAATGGGAGAAGAAGGCGGAGCGGGTTGTCACCTCCCTGCGCTTTTCTAGTAGTGAGCTTCCCAATGGACCTGAAACACTGTCGAGCCTCTGGCTGGTGATGGCTGCCCCACACTATTTAAATGGGATAAGGAGTCAGTGCCAGATGAAGGAACTGCATCTGCTCATTGCATGCACCACAATGGGGAAAAAAAAATGGTGACACTTGCTTTGAGAGGAGAGCCCTGCACAGTGGGTCTGGGAGGGTTTAATGAGTCAGTGTATGGAGCAGGGAACACTGAGGTGAAACAAGCAGAGAAGGACACAGTTCATTTCACCTCAGGATGGACATCAGTTACTGACCCAGTCTATTAGTGGAGCTGTTTGTTATACCAACTTAATTGTGTTTTCAGAAAGAAAAGGAGAAAAACAATCAATATGCCCAGTTCATTTTAAAATGATAAATAACCACAGGTGTCTCTCCTGCCTCATTTATAGTATCGCTCTTGGCTGGGAGAGTAAAAGGTGCTATGCTGGGCTGTTTGGCCAGCAGAATTGGGCACTAATGGCCCTCTCTGAATTTTTTTCCTGGAAGGAGATCCCGCTTCTCAAAAGTGATACACGGAGCAGCTGCAATACCATTCTTTGACCTGAGTTTTCACATCCATCATTACTCCTTGCTGCAAGCTACTTTTTCTGGCCATTTTAGTATAGGGGGTCCCAGCACTCGTTGCCCTAGTCCATGGCCATGGAAATTACTTCCTCTATTCATGTCTAAAAGAAGGCTCTGAACCAGAAACTCCAATGCTTGGTGCAGGGACTCTGAAGGCACTAAGTAAAAAAACTCTCCCAGTGAGCACAGTCTTTGCCTCAAACCTTGGGTCATCTTTCACTTTGCAGTGCACAGGGAATACATGTGCCCTGAGATACTGTGGTCAGATGGAGAGGGTGAGCAGGAACCACACCAAGCTCAGTTCTGCATATCAGAGACTACTTAGCACACGCATGAGCCATGCACATAGTCCAGAAGAGATCAAAGAGCACTTCTACTGTATAACCTCACGTAGCACAAACCATGGTATAGGAAACATGATGAGGTGTATAAAACATGGGGTATTTCTTTTTGCTGTGATTGAAAGCTGTAATTTTACCACCGTAGGCTGTCGCTGGGTTTTCTCATGAGTCTTCTGTAGTTCTTAAAAATTCATAGGATTGGCTGGGAAATCATATTATTAATAAGAAAACACTAAAGGTGGTGGTTTTTTTTTTTTTTTTTTTTTTCAGTCCTGTTAGGTTTCTAAGTCTGTTTTATCTTGCTACAAAAAAGGAGAAGAAATGTCCATAAAAATAAAGCTGAAGATCTAGGTGGTAGGCCTTTAAGACATACTGTAAATATTGCAGAAGTTATGAGGAGCTCACAGCAGTTTGTAAGAAAAACCTGTCTACATAAAATACTGCCTCTCAGAGATCAGGATCATAATTTAGTCTTGTGTGTGGAGAAATATGCTGTAAGTGCTTAACAAATTATTAAAAATAATAATAACTATTCATAATAGGTGACACCTGAAAAAAGATGAATCATTGTATTACAGGAACCAGTAAAAATCTTTTGTTTCTTGTCAAGGATCCTGTGCTGACAACTGCATCTACTACAGCAGCATATGCTGGAAAAATGCTCTGAGATAGGGCTTGGTTACACAGATTTACAAACTGGGTGATGGGAATCTGGGCTGCAGCATGACAGGCTCATGAATCGGTGATAAACCTTGCTCTGCACAGCTTGCTGAGCCATGAAGCAAGTGCCATCTTTGCAGGGCTAGAACATGGCTTGGCTACATGATGATTATGTGTCTGGTTCTGGGACAGATGGAGCAAGGTGTGTGTGTGTGGGAAGGAGTTTGGAGAGACTGGTGTTACAAAGCAGGGCCTATGATGCCCAAGGTTGCAAGTTGTGGAAAAGACTGACTTCTGATCACCAGATCTGCATGGGTAATTGAACAGGGAAATGTTTTCCTAATATTTTCTATGGGAAAACGAACAGGCTCTGTGTAGACTTCCCAGCAGCAGCAGGTGAGGCTCAGCACACCTGCCCCCTTGGAGCGTCTCTGGCTGCTGCCCAGAGCTGACCACTCATCTCCCAGGGTGCACAAGCAGACGTCATCCTGCGTGCTCACGCTATGGTGCATTTGTCCTCAGAGTGAGTTTATTGTCTGCATGGGAGTGTACAGCCCACAGTGGGTTGCATGCATAATGCAGATCATTCTCCTGCCTGGGGCCTGAACTCTCTATGTGCTTGATCCCTGAGAGAGTAAACATATAGTGCGGATGCTGACAGGAGAGGGCATGTTTCTGCTTTGCCAGCAAAGCAGAAATCCCTGCTAAATGGCTAGAAAGTCTGCCCAGGGCACACCTGAAGGTAGGAAAAGCTAGAGGTATGTGGAAACACTGGATGTATGGTAGCATTTTCCCTTTCCACTTCTAGCATCCTTATAGAGACACATTTCTGCCGGGTTTACTCTGAAGAGATCTGTACATTGTCTGTTGATTTTTTTAGTTATAGAAAGGTTCTTTTTTTTCTATCTTGAAAACATAAAGGAGCCATAAAATAATAATAAATTGCATTTTTTACTATGTGAAGTCCTCTTTACATCGCAAAAGCAATGCAAATTGGCCTGGGTATAAAATGAGCCTTAAACATAAATTGCAAATGGTTGTTGTTCTCCTAACCTCTGTCATCTTCTCTCAGAATATGAGATCTTGAGATCTAGCTCCATCCTTCTTCAGTGTCTGGAAACTGCTCAGCATGTGTGACAGGCTGCTGTAAACATGTGATAAAGAAGTACAGCACGACGGTTTATGGCTTGGGCTTCACACTGGTTTGAAGAGATGGCAGACCCGATGCCTAGCTCAGGGCTCCTTATCTTTCAAGCAGACAGAACTTTTAATGAGAAATTATCAATACAAAAGCTACTGCAGAACTTTTCTAAGCTGGTTAGTGATGCAGGGAGATTTCCTCATTTCCTCTCTCTTGTTTCTTGGTGAAACTCTCATATTTTTTTTCCTGTTACAAAATTCTCCATCATTAAATAATGCTTTCCTCATTTCCTCAGTGCAGTCCTTATGCTATGTTTCAGCTTTATAGAAAAAACAGTCTTTAAGTATTTCTACTACTTTTCCACCACAGATAGACAGAAAGCTCTTTTACCTCAGGTTTTGAAGGTGTTTGCACATAACAAAGTGTTTAAGTCTCAATTTAATCTTTTTTTTTTTTTTCACAGAAGTGGAAACCTTTCCTATACTTTTATTTCCACTTCATCTTTTCCTTCTCTTTACTCAGGAAAATTTCTTTGCTATCCCTCCCTCTGGCCTGACTTTTCCATTAGGATCCACTCCAGGCTCCGCTCTTTTTTTTTTCCGCACACAGCCTCAGAGAGTTTGAGCACAAGGTGGTGAAACCAATAGAAGAAAGAATAACAAATATCTACCATTATTATTAACGGTTACCGCAACTTCTCAGGATAATGAAATGCAGTTGTTGGTAAAGCAAGAGCATCCAGGAGATCCTGTATGTGGCCAAGGTCACTTTGGCCATGCTTTGCAGAGACACAGGGCAAAATGGCAGTTATTGTTCCCAGATGCCAAGTAAGTAAATAAACAAATAAATAAAAATAAAAAAATTTTCTCAGTTTATACTATGTGGCACAACACAGAGAGGGGTGGCACAGTGAAGCAGAAATGGTCATTGTGGTTTCAGGATGGCGGGAAGGAGAGACTCCCCTGTGGAAGGACTTTCGTCCTTCTGAGCTGAAACTTGGAGCAGAATTAGCCTGTAATGGACTGTGAGAAAATCAGCTGCATATAGAAGTCATCAGGATTTAAAATTGCATCACACTCGATGAGAGCATCTGTCTCTACCCACCATTGCTGTCCTCACCCTGGTCCCAGTTACTCAGGGCTTTTAATGCGACCTCTTTGTCAGCTCTTAGCTGTACTTGAAGGAAGAGAGAGAAGGGGAAATAATTCTAGGTCGTTTCCATAGCTATATCTCCTTTCCCATAATCTGAATGACAATCTGACAGCAAAGTTTCTATTGTCAGCTGTTCCTGAGAGGGAATGAGGGAAGAAAAATTTCTTGAGGTTTCCAATTACAAATGTAATGATCTCTGCAGAACAGAAAGCAATATCTGTCTGTAATGCAGACAGTTTGAAACAGAAGTTGTAGAAGAGGAATAATAGAAATGAGAGTGTGACACACACATAGAGAGATGCTTCTGACATCTATCCCCCAACGATCCTCTGTCATTATTTGCTGAAAAACTCCATTTACTTGTTTGGGGATGAAAAAGGAAAAAAAAAAACCCAAAACCCAGAAACAAAGAAACATGTGAGTGAAAAAAGGGGAATGTTCTTCCCTCCTACTATCTCCAAGACTTTTGGAAAGCTGATCCCTTTTACACAGCTGGACATCTTTGTGGGTATCTAACAATACAAAACATATAATGACAGGTAGCAGCTGGCATATTTTAATTTTATCAGGATGTTGATATTACTGGTTTTGTCAGCTCTTGGGCCTGACTCCCATCTCAGTTACACTAGTGAAGTCAGGCCCTTGCTCTGCATCTCTCCTGAGGCTGCCAAGTACAGAGCCTGGTTCACTTTGGGCAGCCAGGTTGTGTATTCTTCTCATTTTTCTCATTGAAGGAAGTATTTCCTCATGTCTGGAAAGAATATGATCAATGTAGTAAAATTGGTGCTGTGCAGAACGTTGGAGGTTCCTCTTTTGGTCACTTGCGGCATTTTTGGGCTCCTGATTTAAAAACAAACAAAATTGTCAGTGTTTTCCTCTCCACTAGTTTAGCCTTATCCTCTTTGTTCTCCTTCTTCCTGAGGGCTTTTGTAACCAAGCCTTACAGGCTGTTTGACTTCTCAGATGGAGTTGTAGGTCATAAGCTGATGACTTATAGGTGCGATTAGTGCTACCAGCAGAGACACCAGGTACAGCATGGTTTTGCTAGAGTGGTTTATGGAGAGATGTTATCTACTCAGACACTGTTCTTTCCTGAGCTTGTTTTAACATTTATTTTGAATCTGTTTTTTCTAGAATCCCTGATCCTGGTGACTCTCTGTGGAGGAGTTGTCCCCACCTATGCTGAGAGATTCAGTGCCGTCCTGTGTGCCCAGGGACAAGGGCAACAGGAGCCTTCCAGTTAATTCTCTAAAGCATTCCCTGCTCCACTTCTCAGATGAGAAACCTGAGATGAGCTGAATATCACATCAGGTGTCACAGAGCTGAGTGCCAGAGAACAAGGGGCACTTCACAGAGCTTGCTGACAGCAGCTGCTGGCTGGGTCCCTGTGCACCGACAGCCTGGGTGCAGCATTGGTGCTTTGCAAACAGTGGGGGATGCCTTGAGAGTTGGCTTCAAGAAATAAACCACACATGCACAGATATGTCTAGCCCAAAGGAAGGGAGGCTAGGGTGACCATCATCTATCCTGATATCCTATCTGTTTTGAACTTCTTGGGGTAGATAAAGACTCTGGCACAAAGTAAGTAAATTACCTTTTCTCTGCCTGACTTGGTCCTGATGATTTTTCTTCCTGCCCCCATAAAAACTCTCCATGACACTGTAAAGTGGCAGGATTCACATCCCAATGCAGATTCACCTTCAGTAGCAGCCTTGTAAGGTGACCTGTCCTGCAGTGGCTGGAAATGCAAAGGACGGGCACAGCTTAATTAACTTCTTCAAGTTTATTCCTGTTTTCAAGATTTTTCCAGCCTGTTTCCTGAAGTGTGGGGAAATTCTAGGCATTTTCGTCCTTTTTCATTATCTCATAGGGACCTACTTTTTGCCTATCAGCTCTGTCCTTGCAGCCAGGTGAGGTGCGTGAATCAAGCCAATGACGCTGTTCTATCAGTTAAAAAACTTGTTTTGTGGGCTTTGCTGCTTATTTTAGTTTCAGAATACTCTGAACCAGGTTGATAAAAATGAAGACAATTTGTGTATCTAGCAGGAAGACTTGCTGGGATAATTGCAGCTCTGTTTGTATACTGACCAGCCCCTTTCACTGCACAAGCAGCTTTCAGATGTGTGGAGTGACAGCTTCTTTGGGCTTTAGCCAAAGGGCTGGGATGCACTTTTCCCCCCATATTTTAGTTAAGTGGAAAAGAATAACCTTCTCTGCACAGTGTGGCATGAAACCTGTCTTGCAGGAAAAATAAAAGCCAGGGTCTGGGGTCGGTCCATTCTTGAGTGTTTCAAATGCTGACCTGGAACAGACATTAATCTATACTAGAGCACCAACAGTGACTATCAGGTTGTGCTCAGGCAGGTTGTGGGTGCCAGGGCCCAGGAATGGTGTGCAGAGATGGACATGTGGGTCTGGCAGCAAGTAAGGGGCTGATCAGCCACTGGGTTCACAGAAGAGCCTGACCTGTTTTTTCTGCTTAGATGAGGCCATGCACCATCTAAATTGGTTAAAATTCCATTTACCGCATCTGAGGCAAGTGCAGCCTAAATATTCTGATGTCTAAGGATGGAATTTAGGCTCCAGCACATGGTTAAAATGCAGGTTTTGCCAGAGTGGTTTACGGAGAGATGTTATCTATTCAAACACTGTTTTTTCCTGAGCTTGTTTTACCACTTCTTTTGAATCTGTTTTTTCTCGAATCCCTGATCCTGGTGACTCTCTGTGGAGGAGTTGTCCCCACCTATGCTGAGCGATTCAGTGCCTTAACTAGCCTTGGTTAAAATGCATAGACTTCTGGGCTGGTAAGCTGCTGCTGGGAACAAATTTGTTTCAGACTTTGTCCTGTACTGCTGTGAGCTCAGTGCAGCCACGTTGTGCACTGCTGGAAAACTGGGGAGGATTAATGGGAAGTGAAAGTGATTCAACCCTAGGGGCTGAGAAATTCTTCTCTAATGCTGGTTTTCCAGCTGAGCAGTACCTTGACTTTAGTGGAATTACCCCTGATTCATACCAGTGTACGTTAAAGTCCTGGAAACAGACCAAACCAGGGAGGGTTTTGCATCTGACTTTGCTTGCAGCTCATGTTTTAATTTTCCAATATCAAGGGTGACTTGGATGCCAATCCTATTTTCTGTCAAATCCCAGAACACAGGTCTGTTGGAAATATGGTTTGGATTTGGGCTCCATCTCTGACAGCCTGTCCTGTCTAACTTCACCATCCATCTTAAAGAAAGTATAAGCCTTGACAGCCGGTGTCACTGAGGAAAACAAATGAATTTTGAAGAATGTGTTAGGTTTAAGATCAGAGATGGAGACTGGAACAATGAGAGGTTTATAATCCCAGCTCACATTGTTAATAGCTCAAGAGGAGACATTGATTCTTTTAGTGTGATTTGTGCCCTGGTAATGTTCCTTTAAGAAGATCAAGGCATAGTGAGATACAGTAAGGTTTCATTCCTACTGATGGGGTCTTTGCTGTGAGTGTTGTTATTCTGATCAGCTTTGACATTGTATAAAATAGCACTTATTCTCCAAGTAATCCGAGAAACTCTTCAGAATTCATGAGGTTTAAGTCCAAATAATTACATTTATTGATCTCTGCTATGTGAAGAAAATTTCCAATTTATTGCAGACTTGTTTGGTGTTAGACCTCAAATTAGGCCACGTCAGGAATTTTTCTTTTTCTATATATTTTTTTTGATGCTTTTGTTGGGCATGAGATTGTTCCTCCAATGATAAACGCTGTCAAAACCGTTGTCACTGAGCAGGTAAACTAGGACACCTGGTGCCGGCAGCAAGCCCCAGGCCAGGTAGACCGTGCCTTGGTCCATGGGGAGGAGGGAGGGTTTCAAGTCTGCAGCTCGCACTCTGATGCTCTACTCCCCCCCCTGCCATAGCCTCATGGCAGGAGGATGGGTGCTAACTAACTGTTCTGATCTCTTCTGGAGAATAAAACTGGGATAGTGCTTCTTCCATTACAGTGAGACTAAAGCCCAAGCACTTGGAGATCCTCAAATGCAACCTCTGCCCAGAGGCTTCTTCTCTACAAGAAGGAAGCTGGTGTTCCTGCTGGTTGTGACAGAACTAAAGGGGGATTACCAGTATAGCTTAGTGGTGGCTAGAAGATCCATCTGTGCTACATTTCCATCTAGATTAATTCCCAGGGGTACTGGATTTTAATTAGTCTTTGCTGGTCTGGGGCTTCTGTAAAGCACAAGTGGATTAAAGGTGTTTGCAGATAGTCCTCATCCCTATTTTCCCACTGTTAAAGGAACCCTGACCACAGTGAGGGAGGGGAAGACTCCATGTCTGAAAAGTAGATGTTGTTACAGATCTGGCCTGATATGTGTGGACACAGCCCCAGGTGTACGTACATGTACCCTGGAAAAGATGAAGTCAGGTGTCAATGAACTCATCTGGGCAGCACAGTGCTGTCAGGACCAAACGCTGGTTTTGGAGTCACCTACAAGAGACCTTTCCAGCGCCTACTTGGTCCTGGACAAATGGTAGGGTCTGTCTGGAGAACTCAGCTTTTGGACATATGAGTTTCTGCTTCTGAAGGTAGGACAATAGGTCCTCAACAGAGCAAAACACTTACTCTGAGCTTTGCCTTAAGCATGGAAATTGCCCAGGTGCTTGAAACAAGCATGTTTTTCAGAGTTTGCCAGCTTGGACATTCAGAAGCCAAAGCTGATGAGTATAAAAGCCATGGTAGAAGTCACAGGGATGTCTTAATATAGGCTGCATCATGTATTTGCTTTCTGTTGGGGGAAGCAAGGACTTCACAACTTGCTGCTCACTGTGTCCCTTGCTGCTGGGCTCTGCACCAAGCCCTTGGGCAAGGACGCTTGGCAGGTTGTCCCTTGGGCCACTAGTCTGATCTGGCCGTGGCTATGG
Organism: Antrostomus carolinensis; assembly: GCF_000700745.2. NCBI lineage: Eukaryota > Metazoa > Chordata > Aves > Caprimulgiformes > Caprimulgidae > Antrostomus > Antrostomus carolinensis. The sequence goes on along the minus strand of NW_010300003.1, from coordinate 57,949 downwards.
GAAGACCGTCCCAGTGCCCCAGGGCCATGCAGCTCCTTGCCCTTCTGCTTCTGCAGGGTAGCACTGGCCTGGCTAGGGCTGGCAAGTGACCCATCAGAGCAGGAAGGGGATGTTTGTGCTGTGGGCTTCCTGCCAGACTGGAAGGTGTTGGCAACAGTTTAATAAATGATGGCTTTCCCCAAATATGCCTTTAAATTTAGATCTCAGTTTAATAAGGCAGTCCTCACATGTTCTTTCAGGGCACATATATTATTTAAAAAACATTTATAAAGGATTAATGTACTCAAGAGCCCCATGGACACAAATCTCTGTCATTTCCAGTGCCAAAAGCCAAAACAGTGCAGCTTATTTTAAGAAACTCTTTTCATCTGTGTGTTTATCTCTAAATCTGGCATCAGGCAAAGTGCTAGGCTCCCAATCTTTTGTTTGTCTATAGGAGTCCTTTGTTTATCTGGTAAACAGGGACAACACAAGCAGTGGTAACGCTGTCTCTTCCCATGCTCAGTCTATGCTTTCTGTTTTGCACATGGCTAGTATATTTGCACAAAGGATCTCAAATCTTCTAATAAATTTGTGCTGACTTCTGCCTTCTTTGACCGTACAGGCTGATTACCTGTACCTCTGGTGTCCTGGGTAACAATTTGTAAATTGGGAAATGTGTCTGTCTGCCTTCTGCAAAGCATTCATGTATCTGCAGGTATCTGCACTCTATCAACAGCTAGAGTGCTCTTGCAGATGGAGCCGTTGTTTTCACATGGCAGATAGCTGTGCAAGAGGGAGCAACAATGTTGTCTCTCTCTGTCACCCCGCAGTGGGCTCCCGGTGTCTGCTCCCTCTGTCCTGACAACTATGAAACTGTTGGGCAGCTTTGTTGTTGGCTTAGCTGGAGTAGGCAGCATTTCCATGTGCAGCTCAATTTTCACATCCTTAATCTGCAGAAGTTGTGACTGAAGTCAGCGAAGTTGGAGAAAAGCTTTTGTTGGGCTGTAGGCAAACAGCAGGCATGGGGAGCCAGTGGGGCTCCCTCCTCAGGGACTGGCCTTGCTCTCTTTGACCAGTGGAAATGTTTTGTTAGGCAGAGAGGGGACATGGCAGGAGGGGCGAGAGGTCAGTAGTTTTCCCACAAAGCTGAGCAGAGAAGTGGGATGAGAGGGAGAGCAAGCCAGCTATGCCTGCGGTCTCACTCCCCAGAGAGAGATGGTGGTGGGACAGGCAGTAGCCCAGCCTTGCTGAACCCAGGGTGGCACCTTCCCAGAGGGTGTCCATATCTGCACAGAGATAGCCCTTGAGCCTGGGCTCCATCTCAGCTGCTTACCTGGCCACGCGCTGCGGGGAAGTTGTGGGACTGGGAGGCTGGAGAAGTTCCACCTCGCCATCAGCATTGCAGAAAGCAGCTGATCATTTACAATCAAGGTTTTGCTGGCACCTAAGATCTTTGCAAATTATTGTTGTGCACTATCTACCTCCTGCCCTTTCTTTTCTCTGTGCTACTTCCCACTGGCCTTTGATTCAATAAATCAAAGCTTAGTGCCAAATCTTGTTAAATTCCAACTTCCCTGTTATTCCCTCTGTGCACTTTGGGAGATGAAAGTTTGGAAATATGTATAATAATGAGGGTTATGAGATGTGAATAAAAGACATGAGAAATGTAAACTAGGAGGATGATCAAAGATGATGCATTATCTCTGATGAGGAACTGTATTATTGCTAATAGGGTGGCCAAACCAATGCATAGCAACAGAAAAAAATCCCCACTGTGGTACTGCCAATAGAGTCTCAGCCTGTGTTGAGAGGAAGCTGAGAGAAGAGTGTCATGGAGAGGGACTTTTCATATCTGCACTTGTCTTTGCTGGCAGAGGTGGGTAATCTCAGCTCCTGAGGCAGCTGAAGGGCTAAAACATCCACAGTTGGTACAAAAATAACCATTTATCCTTTCACAGAAAATACTAGGAATTATTCCCATTTCTTTCAGATTTTTTTTTTTTTAATTAAGAAGGAGGAAATTAATTACTTTGAAAATTGACAAGATAACAAGTTTTTAGTTCTAACCTATTTACTTTTCTCTCTCCTGCTCTTTTCATTTTAATCATCCTATTTTTTTTTCCCTCAGTAGAGTGAAGAGAAAATAATAGAAGAGTGAATCCAATCCTCCGCTAAACTCCAAAACAGATCTGGTGAAAGAATGTGGGATTTTTTGGGTTTTTTTGTTTGTTTGTTTTTTTTTTAATTTTTTAAATATCAAAACCTTGCAAAGGGAAAAAAAAAAAAAGTACATTTCCCTTGGAAAGCTTTTTCTAACAACTTTTTCTAAAAAATACCTTTCCTGTGTCCCAGGTCAAACAATGCTGTGTCCTTCACCATCTCCTCTGGTGCCATCTTTCCTTAGCCTCTGTCTTCCTCGCAGCTGCCTTCTATATTTTCGTCTGCTTTGATCTTCCTGCCTGTTGCACAGCCCTGAATACCAGACACCAACACAGCCTCACTGGGGTGGAGTAGCACAGAGAGATTTCCCCACGATTTTTACAGATGACAGTGAATAAGAATTGCCAAAATGAGACTGGATTCTCCTTGAGTTTCCATTTCACTTCACCCTGAAATACATAGTTCTAACTTCTCAGTTATTCCCTGTTTGATGTCTCAGCATTTGCTTTCTTTTTTCCTAGCTTCATATTTTATTGATTTATTGAATTGTGGCTTGTTAATTTCAGACCATTTCTCCAATTTATTGAGATTCTTTTGAATTCAGGTCCTGTTCTACAGATGTGCTCTGAAATCAGAGTGATCTGCAGATTTTTACAATGCACACCCTCTTCCCTTGTTCAAGTTGCCGATGAAGAAATGAAACAGATTCTTTTGGGATCCAGATGAAATCTCAGACTGGTGGTTAATCACTGACACTGATTTTTTCCTACCTAGTCACAGAGGCAATTTCATGTTGGCCAGTGACACCATCATTTGTGAATTGCTGATGAGCTGCAAAGCCATAGCACATGGTCTGCAGTTGATCCAAGGAAGCATTCTTCCTTATGAATGTTTTCCTATTAAAAGTTTGATGGTAAGGACAGACAGCATTTGCAATGGAATTTATGGCCAGTTAGGCTCAAAGGTCCAAAAAGCTAAAGAACTGCTAAGTTAGACATACTGCCTTGGTTTGCTTTTGGCCATGTGGGACAGTAACAAGAGCTTTGCTAAAACTTATATTTCAACTGCTTTTTTCTTACCCACAAAGCTAGTTAACTTGTCAAAGAAGAAAATCAGTTTTCTCTTGAATAAGCAACTGATTTGACATCCTTTTCATTGAAAGGAAAAACCAGAATGATTTTTTTCTTGATAAATTCATTATGCTGAGCTGTTTTTTTTATCAACTTGTTTTCCTTTGGGTTTTTATATATTGATCAGGTAATAGTCTGTACTAGTGTTTTTCCAGGGAGACTGACTAGTCTACATTTTTCCATGTTCTCCTTTCCCCTTATTTTAAATAAAGATATTGTATTTGCCCTTCCTCTGTCTCCTGGGATCTCTCCCATACCATGAATTTCAGGGATGATTTCTGAACAGATCAGAGATTTCTACAGCTGGTATCTTCAGTGCTTGAGGGTGGATTTCAGAAGGCACTGATAATTTGACCGTATCGCATTTAACTTAAAAGATTGTTTTTCTTTTTGGCTTGCATTTCTGTCCCCTTGTTCAAATTAATTTTTCAAGTATCTTATGAGGCCTGAAGCAGAGATAGATTAGGCTACTTCATCCTTCTCTTTATCAGCCATTGTTTCCTCTTTTTCCATTAAATAATATCCTGTATGTTCTCTTTTTCTGCCTCTGCTGATACCCTAGCACTTTTACTTGTGGCTTTATACCCATTACTAACTGTAATTAATTTTGTGCTTTAGCATTTCTGATTTTTATGCTGTTCTTTTATGCTGGTCCTTAGCTTTGTGGTCTAGTTTTTTACTTTTTCTGAAATTTCTTTTTGATTTTCGGGTCCCTAAAGAGCTCTCAACACAGCTATGATGGTCTCTTATTCTGTTTCCTATCTTTCTATCACAATAGGATAGGTTGTCATTGTGCTTTAACATGGTCTTTCCCAGTAACTTCCAATTTTCTTGCTCTGCTCTATACTTAAATTCCCTTCTTGGGAGAATTTATCTGCCATGTTGCTGAGTTTGTTGGGGTCTGGGAGGAAGAGTTTGCCTTTTCCTTGGGCTCTTGCTAATTTTGCCTCTCTTTCAAAGAAGAGCGGGTGCCAGCATGTCAGAATGACTGCACCCAAATGGCTTCTCAGCTGAGATTTTTAACTAGTAGCTTCCTACTGATTGCAATCAAGTCTAGAAAAGTGGCTCTGCCAGCATCTTACTTCACTGTTTGAATCAAATCCTCCAAACATTTGAACAACCTGGCATACTGTCTGTCCCTGCTCTACTCTTTTACTGATGTTTCTAATGCCAGATGAATATTGTTGCCTGCTGCCAGTCACAGTTCTGCCCTTGTCATGGTTTCAACCTGTCCTGCAGCCAAACACCATTCAGCTGCTCACTCAGCCTTCTCCACCCAGGGAATGAGGGATAGAATCAGAAGGGTAAAAGTGAGAAAACTCGTGGGTTGAGATAAACACAACTTAATAATTGAAATAAAATTAAAAATTAAAAGAATAATTAAAGTAATAGTAATAATGGAATGTACAAATGATTGATGCACAGTGCAGTTGCTCACCACTGCCATCCAATGTCCAGCCCATTCCCAGCTAGTGATCCCAGAGAAGAGAAAATCCTGAAACTCCGGTCCTGGGAGAAAGAGAGAACGCTTTCTGTCCAACCCTCATTTATATACTGAACATGTCATATATGACATGGAATATCCAATTGGCATATCCAAATGCTGATTTGAATCTGTTGCTCTGGCTATGCTACCTCCTACCTGTACACTAGCAAAGCACAGGAGGTTGAAAATGCCTTGATTTTCTTAGCAATGATTGAAAACATCAGTATATTGTCCATGTTCTTCTCATACCAAATCCCATACTAAATCCAAAACACAGTGTTATTCTAGCTAATAAGAAAACTAGCTCTATCCCACTTGAAACCAGGACACCATTTTTCTGCCTCTGTTAATTTATAAACACACAAAACCACCAAGCTTTAGCTTTTCCTTGGTAAGATGAGATGCAATAGCATTTTCTCAATCTCAGACTTAGTCTTGTCTTTGCTTCACTTAAGGAAGATGGTGGGGTTTTTTTGTTGGTTTTTTGCTTTTACTTCAGAGTCAGGTTATGTGCAATCCTCCATCTGTTTTTATTCTGCCAGTCTTTTGATGGGCAGATTGTATTTTCCCATCCCAGCGGTACCCCATCATCAGTGACCACCCCATCGTCAGTGACCTGTGTGGTGACTGCCTACTAGGAACTCTCACTCTTCCTCACTGTCACTTTTGCTCCCCGAGCACGTACAGGCCACTCACCTGCCCCATGGCTGCCCTCACACCTCCCTCATCTGACATTTCACATCTTCTGTGTAGCAGGTCCTACGCCTTTTCTGTACCAGTAGGTTTTGATCCTGCCTTACGGACGCAGTGAAAAGCCACCAGCACCCAGAGGTGGGCAGGTGAGCATGTAGGAGTGTGCTTTTACTGCTTACCCAATGGATGCACCCTTCCTGCAGGCACTCCCATGGTCCTGGGAGCAAAAGCAGGTCCTGTACATAGCTAGAGGACAGCATATAGGTCAAAACTGTTAACTTTTTTTTTTTTTATACACAATATAAAAAACTCCAAGCATTTTAGTGTCTGCCATGAAATTTATTGGTTTGAAATAAATTGAAAGTATTTTGTTTACAAAACAACCACTTTCTCTTTTTTAATTTTTCTTTATCTTCTGTAAATTGTCCATTAGTTTTTTTGTTGTTGTTGTTGTTTTTTTTTTTTTTGTTTTTTTTTTACAATAACACCCTTAAAACATAGAGAAAAGGACACTTTTCTGGACAAATATCTATTTTTCTCTAAAATGGCTTTTATATAAAGTATTCAGCTGGTGTTATAATTTAGTGATTTCCCTCCGCTAAGTACAACTCACTCCTTTTTCTTTATCTTCTCTCCCCAGCTTCCCCAGAAGCTACTGGGAATCCATCCTGCAGATCCTGTGACGCTATCAGCTGCATTTACAAAAAGTCAGGTAAATGTAGTTGTCTTTTTCATTCTCAGTTTAATTTTATCCCTGCTTGTATTAATATGAGCAGTTCTCTTAATCTGGGAGTGGGAGGAAAGAACTAAGAAAAGAATAAATAAAAATCCATACCATAAAACCCCTGCTAAGAGAGGGCATTACCTTCTCCTCTCCTTGTCTCCTGTCTTTCTGGTGCATATCCAGGAGAGATTTAAGCAGAGCAGAGGAAATCCACTGTGTTCCCAGCTGAAAAGTGGGAAGGAAGTGAGGTGCAGAGAAAGATGGGAAGACTCCAAAATGAGGGCAGGGGAGAAGAAAAGAGTATAAAAAGGGAGAATAAAGAGCGCAGAGAGGAATAGGATGAGGAAAAAAAATCATTGGGAATGGTCATACCAAGCAGTCTAAGGAAAAGCAGAAGACAATGGAGGAAGCACAGCACTTTCCTTGTGCTTTGGCTCGGGACTGTGTGGCTGAGGGTGAGAAGGCACCTGAAGAAATCATAGACAGAAAGCAGTCAGGAGGAGAGGACAGCAAGCTCAGGGACGTAAGCCCAGCAGTATGCGGTGAGGCAGAGTGGTACCTGTGAGGAGGGCTGGAGCTCTGAAAGGGGAGGATGGACACTGAATGCGGGGCAGGGGTATGCCCTGCTTCCCATCACATGCTGCTTTTTAAAGCTCATATATAGTACAACCCATGAGACTGTAGGGGATGAGTTTTTGCCCTCTCACTGGTTAGGGCTTTCTGATTTCATGCAACAGATGTCTACAGTGGTGGCACAGCTGCTGGAGGAGGGCAGGACAGAGAGGGGAGTCAAGCTGCTGTGAGGAACTGCTGCTGAGTGGGAAACACTGGGGAAACCAGTGCATCAGGATGTGTTACATGCATCTGTATAACTAAACTCCTAGAGTTTTTTCAGACAAGAGAGACAAGCCCATGCTGTATAGTGGTAGATTGATGAAACAGCACCAGCTGAGCACTGGAAACAAATTTGTGGCTATCTGCTGGGCAGCTAAAGGACTCCAACCATTTGTATTGACTGATTAACTCAATTTTCAATGCCGTATTCCTGCACACCCTAAGATTTCTGCCCATCTAAGGGGTCCTTGTTTTGCTCTGATACCATCTGCCAGTTGTTACCTGACTGCCTTTGTGCCCCAAATCTGACCCTGCTGGGTTCATCAGATCAGTCTCTGGTGGGGATAGCCCCCATGCCTGATGGTCAAACAGATATCCTTTTACCAGGTTTCACCAAAGCATTTGCCACAGGACACACTGCAACAGGGAGGGAACTCCATGGATGGAGCTGCAGCCTGGGAGCAGGCTCCTGGACCTTGTGTGACCTCAGGCAGAAGCAGCCTGTGGTTTTGGTTGCTGAGGCTTCTGGTTGGGTCTCCAGCACATTGTCTGAGGTGCTATCCATGAAATGAATAGAACAGGGCCCTGAGTTGCAGTTGCAATATTAATGATAACTGCAGGGAGCACAGATGCCTCCTGGCTCCTTTTCCAGCCTGGAAGTTCATGGAGAATTCAAGGCAGCTGAGCTGGCACTGCAGGTGTCCCAGTGCTGCCACGCTGCTGTCCTGATTGGGACCAGGGGACACAGTTTTGACAATGAAAGTGCTTATTATTTTTCATTTTTATTGCAGGTGTAACTGCTTCACAGGTTAGTAAAGTCTCATTTTGGGGTCTGGTGATTAGCTCTGATCCGGTTGATATCAGCTTGCCATTGTCTCTGCTAATGACACTTCCTTAATGCCTCGGAGAGATACAGACCAGGGAGCCACCTCCCTGCTGAGCAGCCTACAGAGAGCTTTGTGCTTCCTCAGTCTGAAAATTAAACATTTGGATGCTGGTAGCTTTTCTGCTGGTAGTTTCTGTTAATGATGAAGAATTACCTATTATGTCAGTGTCGGGTGGCTTTGACAATTCCATTACATATTACTAATAGTGCTATTAATGTATGACAGCTTATCCCTGTCATTTGTCCGTGTGTGCGCGTGCATATATATGCAGGTGTACATGGATGCCCAGAGGGAAGCAGGGATGGAGACAACAAATTTGTTGACAGAATGCAGGAGCCACTGCTGTCACCTCTCCCTTCCTCCTGTGGGGAGACCACGAGTCTGGCAGGGAAGGACCTGGCTCTGCCTCTCCTGGGGGCAGAAGCAGGAGGGAAGTTGACTGATGGGAAAGATGCTGATGCCTGGTGGTGTGACATCCTCCTCAGCTGTGTAGTCTATCTGTGACTTGGAAAACTGATTCCTGGTCCTCATACTATTTATCCTCACTTAAGCTCTGCTCCCCTTCCTTCTCTCCTGCTCTTTATACTTTGGTCTGCAGCCAAACAATTTGGTTTCTGGAACCTGTCTATGCATTAGACCTCCTCCCAGGCACAGTCTAAAGCAATGGAACAGGGCTAACTAAATCATGCAGGGTGGAGCTGCTTTGCTTTCCCATGTCCTCAGCAGCAACTTAGCTCATAGGATTAAAAAGTGAAACAAAATTCTTGCAGTGCTATCATAATGTAAAAGATACTGATGTGACATGCATGTGACTAGTGCAAAACTGATCCTCATGTCATGTTCCTCCGTGTTCCCTGGAGATCACATGCAGCCTAGAGAGGAAGGGAGACATGGGATTGGAGGGACTGCAAGCCAGAACAGTTGGGTTTTGTGTCAGTTCCCACAGGGAATGCAGGGACATTGCTAATCTCCTGGGCTTGGAATGGGTGGGCAGGTGGTTCAGATGCCCTGCTCACCTTCTGCAGCCCACTGGCATGGGGCAGCCCTCCTACCCACCGGGTAAGTAAGGTGTCACCAGTGCTGAGAAAAAGGGAGAGTGGCTGCTTCAATTTTGTTTATCTAAGGCAGGGAGAGAGCTTGCAGCAGCCCTGACTCTAATCTCTTTTCCTGACTGAAGTCCTTAAACACTGGTTGAGGCAAACATCAGATGTGTATGTGTGTTCATCCTTCTCACTCCTCCAGTGTCTGGATAGTCTAATGTGTTTAGATTTATCATGTTCTCTTCCAGCAAAAGAGAGAAAAGGGGAAACACTTCTGCTGTCCCCAGAGCACTTTGTTTATACAGATCGTCTTCTTTTCCTCTGTACCTGCCTAATTTGCAAGAGGTTTAACAGCAAAACTCTCTCATACAGTGCTTCGTATGACACTGAGCAACATTAAAGTATTCCAGTCCTGGCCAGCACCTCTGGGGTCTTCTACAGTGCAGTATGAACCCTAATATCCATAATTTGCTTTATTGTCTTCTGTTGACATGGGAACAGAACTCCTCTGCCGTGCCATATCAAGGGCTTTTGTAAGAGACAGCTGCTGTCTTGGGCTGCTGTCTGGGCTCCAGCAGTTGCTGGTGTTGTCGTGGTCCTGCAGAGGCAAAGGACATAGCCCTCACTTCATCCCCTGATCTTTCTTTGCATCCCTCTTACAAGGAACTGTCTCCTGCTGTCTTCTGCTGTGCTGAGAGGCCTGTCAGGCCACTTCGCTCTAGCCTGGCCTTTTGTCTTAATGTTGGTGGGCCAGAATAGGATGAGTATTTCATTTTATATTCCCCAAAAATTTTTCTCATCATGAAATACATGGGAAGAAGTTTATGAACCTTCTGAAAAAATACCTCCCTCTCTTGTTTTTTCCTTCCTGTTGTTTTGATCTTAAACCATTTGCAGAAGAAATATGTTTAGAAATAGCTTGTGCATCAGTGCAGGTGAATATTTCTGTGTCTTGAAAAATGGAATGATACTTTCCTACAGATATTGATTGTCATTCCACATCTGTGCTGTCCTCCTAACTTCAAATCAATTTGTGTTTTACCAATCTTTTATGTCATCTTCTGACAGAACACTAACTTTTCCCTTAAAGGCTATTTATCTGTCCCTTTGTAAGGTCAGTGAAAATCACTGTACTGTGGCCCCCCTCAAAAGTAATCCATCTAGTGGAGGAAATGATGAGGTAGTATTTTGTCTGGCAGTCTTTTTAAACAAGTCTCAGAAACATCAAGAAAAACCTGATAGGCTTGGACAGGGATGGGGGAAATTGAGGATGTTGCAAGAGTCAAGTTTGAAAGCAATCAAGGGAAAGCTCTGAGTTTATATTCTGGAAATGTCCTGCCTTTCTGAATCTATTTGCAGATATTTTATACTGCTACTGAGGGGGAAATTTTAACAATAATCCAAGCATACTCCCAGGTGTCAGATGGCCATGACTCTGAATTGAAAGGATAATTTATCTCCTCCAAGACTTTGAAGCCTTTTAGCCTAGGGGAGATCCTTTGTCTAATGAAATTAATTGAATGCATCTGCAGTCTGGGTACTTCATCTGAATTTCAGTTTTTACCTCACTTAGAAGTTGCCAGGTATCCACCCACCTCCAAAGCTACCAATGCCAACATAGCATGCAGCATGCACTGCTCAGTCTAATGGAGAATAAAACCACAAGTACAGGTGCCTCCTGCTGTCCCTGCCACTGTCTGTCTATGGTACCACTAAACTGCATGCACTCCATGCAATCAAATGATCAAATGCAGTTAGAAAAAGTTGTAGAATAAATTGTCACATGCTATTTTTAAATGCAGAGTGATAACATCCCAGAAAACTTCTGAACAGAAGATTGCCAGAAGGTATGAGAGTGTAACTGGGAAAGGATCACGCTATTTTCATCCTCCTCTTATGCTGTTCGCCTTGGTGTTAGTTATGGACAGTTTTTGGAAATAAGACACTGGAACAATTTCATCTTTGGCCTGACTTAGAATGGTCATTTCTACACTTGTTGCTGGCTCAGGAGAGTTCAAGCTCTTAGTGGAAATGATATATCAAACATAAATCTCTGTTGCCAAATTAAAGTATCCCATGCACCTTTCCCAAAGGAACAACTTGCAGATCAATCAGACACTGAGAAAATGTAGGCAATCCTGTGGTCATGCCTGCTCATGTCAAAGAAAAACACTGGATCAGTGTGGTAACCCCCTCACCTAGGCAGGAGCTGCCCTGCTTGGCAGGTGGGATAAACATGACTAGGTGTCCCCAAGCACAAGCTGGTCAAAATATTGAAGCAATCAATGCAGAGAGCAGTCCCACTTTAATGTAGGTCTGATGGGGAGTGATGTAGCATTTAATTGACCAAGACGGAATCAGGGAAATTGGTGACAGGCAGTATAAGTTACTGTAGATGGCTAGACACTGTAAATGGGATAGTGTTATATTTACTCTTTTTTCTCCTGCTACAGCTCACCAAGAATGCCACAGTCATTTGAATATTCTTACATATGTTTTCTGTTCTGCCTTTTTTTTTTTTTTTTTTCCCTGCAACCTTCTTTTCCTTTCCCCCAGTGAGCTGCATTCAATTTCTATGCTTTTCCTCTGGACAGGATTACCTGATTTTACACAGATTTAGTTGTACATGGCTCTGAGATTGCAAAAAAGTGCTAGCAATATGATAGTGGTTTGCGTAGACATGAAGGCTGTGTTATGTGGATAGCCAGCAGCCTAGCTTCATCTTGAAGAGATGCAAATTTGTTATGTATAGATGTGTGCTTATTTGCTGAATACTTATGCCCTCTCAGCTTGGGGAGCTTCCACGAGGCAGTTGTGTTTGCATGACAATCTTGTTCCCAGGGAAGAATAAAGTGCTTGTGCAGAAACGCTGGCCCTTAGGCTGTCAGAGGAGGGAGGTTTTTCTTTTCTCATGTAGGTTGCACTGAAATCAGTATTGAGAAAGCCAGACTCTAAGTAGCAGGAGCCTGATACTTTTATGGCAATATTTTATTTATTTATTTTTTAAAGTGACCTCTAGCTGGTATAGTCCTCTCTACCAGTGAAAAACAAAATTATATTGATAGCAGGCTTCCGTTAGCTTCAGTGGGAGTTTGATGCAATTTGATGCAGTGAGGTACCTGAGCATCTGAGCCTGCATGTGTCCTTCTTCAGAGGTCTGAAGATACACACTCTTACCTTGCTTGCTGTATGTAAGAGGTACTATACTGTTCTGCTGTGCCTTGGCTATTCTGTAAAGATATTTGGTCCCATTTGGTCCCATTCTTGTACAGCAATTTAGAAATACCCTTCCCCTGTGTCAGTTCTTTGCCTTGATATTGGATAGTGAGCTGTGTCTTTGTCAGTGCAGACTGTGACCCAGAGAGGATCCTCAGGATCCTTTGAAAGGGGTGGTAAAGGGAGATATTGCCATAGCAGAGCTTGGCAAACAAGAGGTGGCCTTGAATGTGATATACACAAAGAAACATCCCCGGTAGGAAGGTAACAAATATTTCTTATTGGAGTAGCTCAGGAGTTAATTTCTCTGGGCTTGAATTAAAGTCCTATGGATTTCAACTTAGGTCCAAAACTCATGAGTTTCATCCTGGTGCACCACATTTCAGACATTATTTTTCATTTAATAATTTTTTTTTCTCACCTGTGACACTCATCTACAAGAAAGGCTGGAAAAAGGATCCAGGGAACTATAAACCTGTCAGTCTGACCTTGCTACCAAGGCAGATCATGGAGTGATCACGCTCATGCAGCATAGGCAGGACAGCCAGGGACTCAGGCCCATCCAGCATGGGTTCTTGAAAGGCAAGTCCTGCTTGACCAACCTGATCTCCTTCTATGATCAGGTGACGTGCTCAGTGGATGAGGGTAAGGCTGTGGATGTTGTCTACCTGGACTTTAGCAAGGCCTTTGACACAGTCTCCCACAGTGTTCTCCTAGAGAAGCTGGCAGCTCAAGGCTTAGACAGGTGAACTCTTCGCTGGGTAAAAAACTGGCTGCATGGCTGAGCCCAGAGAGTTGTGGTGAGTAGAGCTTAATCCACTTGGCATCTGGTCACAAGTGGTGTTCCCAGGGCTCAGTTTTGGGACCAGTTCTGTTTAACATCTTTATCGATGATCTGGATGAGGGGATTGAGTGCACCCTCAGTAAGTTTGCAGATGACACCAAGCTGGGAGGGAGTGCTGATCTGCTTGAGGGTAGGAAGACTCTGCAAAGGGACCTGGACAGGTTGGATCAATGTGCTGCAACCAACTGTATGAGGTTTAACAAGGCCAAGTGCTGGGTCCTGTACTGTGGTCACAACAACCCTGTGCAACACTACAGGCTTGGGGCTGGAAAGCTGCCTGGCAGAAAAGGACCTGTGGGTGCTGGTTGACAGCCATCTGAACATGAGCCAGCAGTGTGCCCACGTGGCCAAGAAGGCCAATAGCATCCTGGCCTGTATCAGAAATAGTGTGGCCAGCAGGACCAGGAAAGTGATCATGCCCCTGTACTCAGCACTGGTGAGGCTGTACCTCAAGTACTGTGTTCAGTTTTGGTGTCCTCACTACAAGAAGGACATTGAGGTGCTGGAGCACGTGCAAAGAAGGGCAACGAAGCTGGTGAAGGGCCTGGAGAACAAGTCTTATGAGGAGCAGCTGAGGGAACTGGGATTGTTTAGTCTGGAGAAAAGGAACCAGAGGGGAGACCTTATTGCTCTCTACGACTACCTGAAAGGAGGTAGTAGTGAGGTGGGCTTTGGTGTCCCAAATGACAAGTGATAGGACAAGAGGGAACGGCCTTAAGTTCTGCCAGGGGAGGATTAGGTTGGATTTTAGGAAAAAATTCTTCACTGAAAGGATTGTCAAGTATTGGAACAAGCTGCCTAGGGAAGTGGTGGAGTCACCATCCTTGGAGGTATTTAAAGGATGTGTAGATGTGGTTCTTAGGGACATGCTTTAGTGGTAAAGTTGGCAAAGGTAGGTTTACGGTTGGACTAGTTGATTGTAATGGTCTTTTCCAACCAAACTCTTCTATGATTCTATCCCCTTCCTTATCCTAACAGGCAACACTGTTAGAAGCAATTAAACAGCAGTCCCATTTTCTGTTTCTGTATTCTGTTGTACTTAATCACAGAGTGGATCAATATGGATGCCTGTTCAGCAGCCTGCCCTGCTCTCCTAGGGTGAAAAGGCCATCAGCAGTAAAGGATATTAGACTGGATTTTTTTTTTTTAAGATTAACCTTGACTGAAACTTCACATTTTCTAAAGGTCTGGGAACATGTGACATGCCTACCCCCCAAAAAACCCCTACCTCTCTCACCCTTTTTCTGTAAAGGAATATAAATAAGAGGAAATGATGCAACATTTCCATTATCTGCATCCCTGTTTAAAGCAAACATGTTCTTCCACAGACAATGTCTAAGAAAAAAAGGGCCACAGAGAACTGGTTTTTATAAAAGACATAAAAGGTGTGCCAGTGCCCTCTGTAAATACAGACAGCGTTTGATCTGTCTGGAATCTACTGCGCAGTGAGTGAGACAGCTTAATTACAAACAACTATGCCATCTCGGAGAACCTACAGCTCCTAATTCTGAGGGAGAAACAGCAAGTCCACCTCAGCTCTGTCAGAGAAATTTTAATGCCCTCTTATGAAGCTGCATGGAGAGAGGTGGTGTTGATCTCCCCTGTCGCTGCAGCCTTGGAGGAAAGGTTTGGGAAGTGCAAGGGAGGATCCCTCAAGGA
>NW_010300003.1:33306-43259 GCF_000700745.2 Antrostomus carolinensis | reverse complement strand
CAGGAGAGACCCCATTGCCAAGGAGTTGGAAGGGAGGAGGCAGCTGAGTAGATAGCCCTGAACAAGCTCATTTTTCAGGCTAAATCTTTTCTCCCATCCTTCCTTTTTTGAGCTGCTGCAGAGGACTAACTACTATCTCTTAGGGGATGGTTTGTAATTGTTCTTAGATGTGTAAATCTAGAATGGCTTATAGATGGTCCTTTGTCCTCTCTGAATGCAATATAACAGTGGGATGATGTGGAAGTGGCAAGGGAAAGATCTACATATTTTTCTCCAGAGACCTAATTTCAAAAGCTACCTTGGTCACACAGGAAAGGAGTATGCTCTGACATAGTGAGGAATCCAGCTGTCAGTTGGGGAGTGTGCTAAGTAGACTCAAATGTGGTGATGGTCACTGCACAACATAGAATCAGAGAATGTTGTGAGTTGGAAGGGACCCATAAGGATCATTGAGTCCAACTTCTGTCCTAACATAGGACAATTGCAAGATTTAGACCATGTGATGAGGGAATTGTCCAAATGCTTCTTGAATGTTGTCAGGCTTGGTGCCATGACTGCCTCCCTGAGGAGCCTGTTCCAGTGCTCCACCACCCTCTAGATGAAAGAGCCTTTTCCAAATGTTCAACCTAACTGAAACAATGTGATTGCAGGTTTTTCTGTTCATACACTGTTGGAGTCCTGCTCCCATAATCAAAAACACTAAAAAGTAATTCCAGTGGAATTGCATTTCTCCTTGGTAAGTAGGATGAAGGCTGACTTGGCATGGAAGGTCTGATTGACGTGGATCTGGCAGGTGAGCAGCCTGTCCGGTACCTGCAATCAAAACTGATGTATCAGAAAAAAAGCCTTTAAAAAGAAGCATGTGGGACTCAAACTTCCTTTAGGAGAGATGAAATTTAACCAAACTTTTCCCTCACTGTGGTTGTGGCTGCTGGTGCTATTACCTACCCAGGTAGACCTTCTGCTTCTACAGCTTTGTTTAACATCCATATTTTAGAAGCTAGAGCTGAATATGAAGGACCCAGCTCTTCAACAGCTATAAGTGATGTAGTGTCTAAGTCAGACATAATGCTCTTGATTTAGGCAACTGAAAGGGCCAACCTCCCAGATGTTTTTTGTATAATTCCTGCCTGAGCATCATTCTGAATAAATCTGGACTTGACTGCAAACCTGGCAGCTTCTCTGAGGGCAGGTGCACACCACAAGGGTCACTGGACTCGGAGGCAGAGGAGTCTATAAATATGTTTTGTTTGAGGATAATGAGGATCGTCATTAAATCTCTGCTAGTTCAGAGATCCAAGACATACCAAGAACCCAAAAGGAGTTTACTTCTGCCTTTCATGAAAAAGTATAAATAACATCATATGCTGACACTGAATTGATTGTTTGTTTATATTGGAATTGGAGATTTCAGTTGGGAGCCCAGTCCCTTTGTACCAGCTGCTTCCTGTACACACAAGAAGCTTTCTGCTTTACAAAACTGATTGCCTACATCCCCCAGAGAGACAAAAGAAGAAAAGACCTAGAAAAGATAAATGATGATGACATAGCTGGAAATGAAACCAAGTATTTGAATGGTGGTTGACCTGTCCTATAATAGAGCTAATGGGGGAAAAAAAACACAAGCATTTATTTGTGGAAGGCCAGAGGATTAAAAGGTTATGTTGATTATATGCCAGAGCTGTCAAAAAAATAAAATTGACAGTAGTCTCCTCTACTGCTTGAGCCATCTGGATCAGTCTCTTAAGGAAGATCTGTGACTGTGGAGAAAACTTGAGACAAGTGCTAGTGTAGGGGCTTGACTTCCCGCAAGCCCAGTAAAAGTTGTATTCATTCAGTTGTTGTTGTCTTTAATAACATTAATGTAGGCAGAAGGAATACAGGAAGGGAACTTTTGTTGTAATAAATATAGAATATTATGATTTCCAAAGATGGAACAAACAAACTCTATGCATCTTTAATGAGAAGATAGAACGAAAAGCTGACCTTGGTTAAACTGACTTTACTTCACTCTTTTCTGTCAGGTGAACTTTTAACATGACTGTTCTCATGCAATCCTGCATGCACCAATAGGGAACGCAAGACTAGGGCTGATGTGGCAGCTGAGTCAGGGAGAGCCTCTGCTTTCCAGAAACACTCTGTAGCATGAAGATGCTGGAGACTTAATACCTGTGAGCAATAAGCTGTCTCAGTTATAATCATCCTTCCTGGACAACAGTGAGAGATCTTCTGGGAAAAGTGTAAGGGCAAGGCAGGAAAGCCAAGGGGCAGTCTTTTCTGTACGGACCAGGGTTGTCCTATGGTGGAGGATAGCCGTGGAGCTGAGTGGTACTGCCAGGTTTCCCTGTTCCCCTGTGTCTCCTCATACTCCTATTGCCCTCCCTGCTCTGCACCTCACCAAGAGCCACTGAACGCTTGTTTCAGTCCATGATGCTCCTTAGATAGGAGAAATTCCTGTGTTTCACTGCAACTAATTCATGGCTTTCCAGTGTTGCTGAAGCAATGGATGGGTGGGACCCTCTCTCTAAGTGAACAATGAAGGGTGACTAGGACCTTTCCTTCTCCTCTGCCACTGCAATGGCTCACACCCCTTCATCTGGTCTGCCAGGATTTGCATTTTTCCTTGCATGCAGGATGTTCTTGCTGACCCACACCAATATAATCCCCTCACTGGGTGACTGCAGTGATCAGTGCTTCCAGCTATCTGGGAACAGCAGAAGAGAGGTGTTTGTCTAGCTGTTTGCCCAGGTAGTGAGAGCCCTCTGAGCTCCCCAGACTACATGGATGGTCAGTTCAGGTCAAGGTGATGATTTTTGTCTACATGTGTTTTTATGCTTTGGCTTCTAGATGCCTGAACGATTTCAGTAGTCAAGGTGACAGGGGTGCAGAAGCTGTTCTCTGGACTGTGTATTCTGCTGGATCTTGAACTGTCTGGATTTTATTATCTGCAAGGATGTTTGCCTGGATATCTTGGATATGTGTGACCTGAATAGGTATCTGGCTTGATTATGAAGAGGTTTCTCTGGGGAACTGAAATTTGTTTCCTATGGCTATTACTTTGGCTGTTGCAAGTGCCTCTAAGCTGCCTTTTAGAAGTGATATTTCACTGTTTTTTACTGCAAATGCATCCCTAATTTAAAGAAAAGTTGCGTAAGCTGAACAGCAAGGAAATAGCAGAAATCTGTGAACCTTGCTGCGTGCAGTCCCCCTCTTCCTTGTGCAGTAGTGAGACGGTCCAACAGAAGCAGGCCCCATCAGATGCCATGTCGTCAGTCACCATATGGAGCCAGCAAGAAGCTGTGCCACAGCTGCTGGCAGCCGCATCCTTCAGGAGAGAGCCATCTCATAGCAAACGATGATGAGACAGGGTCAGGGCGTGCATCATTTTTGTAATGTCTCTTGCTGCTTTCCAGCTTTCCAGCAGCCAGGAAAACAAATTGCCTCTGGGCCCAGCAAAGGTCAGGGTTGCCATCAGCTAAGCAAAATCGCTGGCGGTAATAGTCCCATCGACATTTCCCTCTGCAGCAGCTGCTGTCAGCACAAGGTGCTTTCATTAGCTGTGGGCTGGGCTTTTGTGGGATCATTTTGTGTTTCATTTCAGTGAGAGGCACTTCTCACCTGTCATGTGCCTGCTGAGCTATTCCCCATGGTGCAGCAAGGACAGGGGAAGAGAAGCTCAGAGAATTAACATGCATTACAGTGAGGTGTTGGAAATGGCCAGATGTGCCATTGCTCACAGGGTGGCAGGAGGGAAACCCAGCTGATCCCAAGAACACTGAACAGCCCTTTAATTCTACAGATGCGTCTCTCAGTGGTGTAATCCAGAGGAATTAACATCTCAGAGTAAGTTTCCACATTGCAACTTCTCTGATGGGAAAGCTGATTTAGTAGGTGCCCCTAACCCTGACCCCCCTTAACCTAACTCTCCACACTTCTCCCTATTTCTCCTTTTCATTGTTGCCTTTTATTACCATTATGGTTTTGGTTTTAAACTTTGGTTTTAGACATCCCTCATTCCTAGGGCTCATATCTGGTGCATGCCAGAAGCATTGAAATGTCAATAAATGATCTCATAGCACTGATGGCTACTGCTACCTCCTCTGGTCTTGCCAACTTAAATTGATGAGTGCCGACTTGGGAATGTGGGACCTAATTCATGGGTCAAGCCAGTGTTTATCCCCAAAGACAGCCTCTATTTGGTACCAGGTATATAACTCATAACACTGCTGCTTCTCCAGAGAACTGGAACAGATAGGCAGGAACCTGGAGGATGGGATGAAGGACTTGAAAAACAGGGTGTGAGCTTGACCTTTTCTTCAGTTTGTGGCAGAAACTAGCAGCAGAAGTTGTGCAGGGGAAGAGGAAGGCTCTGGGGCTGGCAAGCCAGCTGCTGGAGTACAGTTTTTCTCTTGCCTGCTTTCTTACCAACATATTGGCTCTCAGCAAGGGAAACACAAAATCTTTCTGTGGCTGCGAAATACAAAGTCAGGAGACATGAGTTCTTTGTCGTTTTCCTGTGGACTTGATAGTTGGGCTTCGATGAATGACTTAGTTGAATAACAGTATGTTGTGCAGTGATTTGCAACAGGGGCACAGTGTGAGTCAGGTACTGATGCTCTGAGCTGGTAGCTTGCTTCCTGACTTAAATGACTACACAAAGTGCAGGGCTAGCATCCCTACCACTTTGGATAGTAGCTATCTGTAGGGACAAGCCAGATAACTGCAAGCCTGTGATACTCTGTGCAATGAGATCTCCTTTTGAGGCTATTTGAGAGCATACTTTCCCTCTTACACTAAAGTCTGTGGCTCCTTAATGTCAAGTAAGAATTTCTTAGCTAATAAAATAGCCTGATGACTTGCAATTGTGCATTTAGTGTCTAACTGAAGCATGGCATCCAAAAAACCTTATTTGCATTTCTCCCTGCATTATCTTCCCTCTTTTCCTGACATACTCCCTTACCTGCCCTTGCTGCTGTGCTCTCTTTCAAGTCATTTCTTCTCCTCTCTTCACCAACTAATTAGAGAAACAACCCTGAGAGAGGCATCATGGATCTCAGCTATTTGTTACAGCTGTGTAAATTTGCTTTGACGTTCAGACAGCCTCAATTTCTCCCTGCCTGCAACGGGAGTCAGTGAGCTGGAGAAGAGGAAATTGTTTGCATTATGCAGCCATGACAGCGAACCAGCATGAGCCTCATGCTGCAGCGGGATGTGCTTTATGATTTAATTTAATGTCTGGAGGAATGGCAGTTTGATTAGGCAGCAGCAGGCAGGGAAGCTGAGTTCTTCTTGGAAAAGGTGGTCCTGGAGTGTGTGCATGTGGAGGGTTTGAAGCCTAAGCCTGTGGCTTCCAGTCCTGTGAGAGTGTGCTGCTTTCCTTTAAAAGGAGCCAAGCAGTGTATGAACTGGTTTAACTAGTAGCCATCTAAAGTGCAGTGACGAAAACCTTAGTTGAGGATGAAAGGGGATGACCATAAATTGCACATAATCACATTTAATTTAAGTAAAGCTCTTTGGTTCATTTTATTTGACCACTGATCATAATTGCCCCATTTGGACATAGAAGCTATTAAATTGTTTCTTAACTATGTGCCTGATTCATCTGTCATTAGGAACATGAAGACAGCATTACCACTACATTTGTAGATAAAAGCTACACATGCATGTGTGTTTGCCTGTGCATGTTCATACCTATGGTTGGAGAATATCAACAGGGTCACAAAAGCAGGCGCTCAAAATGGAAGCAATGCCTGAATTAACACTGCCCAGGCAACTTCCTTTAGTGGTTTGTGCACCTGTGCTCTGATAGTCTTTGATTACATTATCTCATATGTTTTATGGCTCCTTTCAGGGCTCAGGATACACAGTGTCCATTTAATGAGCAGCTGTTCAATATTTTTGTTTTACCATCACTGACGAAGACACATCCTCTTTCCTTATGACTGGGAGCTAATCAAACCCTGCTCTGAGGACAGCATGAATCATTTCCACTTGTTTTTTTTCTGCGGTGCTTGTCACTGATGGATCTGAACATTTCTCCCTTTAACTTGTCTTCAGATGATGTGGTGAACAGAACTGGGGTGCTGTTTTCCAGTCTTTGGAGGGAGCAAGGAAGCTGAGGAAATAAGGAAGGAAAGTTGAAAGGGGCTGTTAGTTTTGGATGCCCATATGTGATGCACAGAACATCTTGCAATGTGAGACAAACTCTGTTCACAGTGCACCATCACTGTTGTCTGCAGCTGCTTTTTGTGTGCTTCTGCCAACCAGACCCCCAGGAAACATATGACGGAGCCAGAAAATAGCCACATGAATAGAAGTTACTTTAAGTTGCTTGTAAAAAGTTCAACGTCCTTTTGTGTTTGTAATCACTGTCTTCATTCTCTGCAAATCTTTCAACTTAAAAAAAAAAAAAAGAGACAAGACTCTAGGATAAAAAGTAAGAATGAAGGAGTGTAAGAGACCTTGTAAAAAAGGGATTTGAAAAAATCAAATTAAATTGACCAGCTAGGGACTATACTATAATTGCACAAAAACATTGCATATGCATCTTCAATTCTAATATTTCTCTCCTTTACATGCTTTGGCTGAATTTGAAACCACAAGAACATTCTTTACAAGTGGGTGTGCATGTGTGCATGAATGTATGTGTGCCATTTCCTAAATTTAAAGACAAAGCAGCTGAAAACAAGATTTCCATCACATAGCAATACAGGGCTGCGTATGAACCATCACAAGGGTTGGAATATTTCAGTTGCACAGCATGGACCTCCACCCCCTGAGTTAAAGGAGTGTCTGATAGCAGAGGAAGGTTGTCGTCATCAGCTTAAATCCTCTGTAGGGGGAGAAGAAACACCCACTTTGCCAACGTCTATTCACAGATCCTTGCCTTCTGCAGAAGACTAGCAACAGTCAGGAGTGTGGACTCCTCCTCAAGGTTCTCAAGGTTGGGTGTTCTGCCGGGTGCAAACTCTTCTGCCAGTGAAGGACTGAATTTGTTATATCTGCTTCATCTGCCATGGCAGTAAAAAAGAAAGAAAGCAAAAAAAAGTCTATAGGAAAGACAGAAAATATATGAATGTTCAACAGGAATTTTCTAAGTGCAGCTGAATGTGGCAAGGGATCTGTTGTTCAAACTTCTTTAGTCTCTGTGTGGGACTTGCTGAATATTTGTCAAAAACATACTATGGTATGCAGGCTAGAATGTTTGAGTTTTGTATAGAGAAGAACCTCGTTAAACTGCACTAATGACCAGAAGCCCAGGGTAGATTGATAGATTTGTGAACTAATTAATAAAAAATACATAGGAAAAAAATAGTAACCTCTAAGGAAAACCATACCTGAAGCTGATGTATTATGTTTGGAATATATTTTAAAAGTTTTTTTGTTTAAATTATTTTTTATAATACTTGACAGTGAATCAGTGAATCCACTGAAGAAAATGTCCCCTTTGCATGTCTCATGTATTATTTGTTATTATACAGAACTACTCCTAGTTCTGTATGGAAGTAACAGCAACTGGAGCTGAAAGTCTAGTTATGGAGATGGAGAGATGGAAGGAAACACAAAAAAGTGAGGGAGGACAAGGACACAAGCAGTAGGACTTTATGGTCACATTTTCTTTCATGGAACCTCCCTGCTGGTTCCTGTAGGAGCGCTAAGTATCTTCCAGGGGTTATTGCTGAAGGAGCATATTTGACCAAGAAGATGGCTGCTGGTTGGAGGACATACACACAGAAGTGGGGAAACAAGGACACGGGACATGTGCAAGAACTGTGCATGATCCAATCACTGAGATGGCATCACAAGTCAAAGAAGTAACATAAGGGGCTGAGATAGGACATGGCAGGAGGCTTAAGCAGAAATGTGAGAAGGGGGTCTGTAGCTGTTTGTATCTAGACTTCATTATGGAAAACTGTGTTGTCTAGGGAGATGAGGACAGCATTATTTGATGCCAAGGGGTTTGTTGCATGGTATTAAATAGATAATCTTCCTGTTTTATGATGAGCTCTCAGGTGTTTTTTTGCATGAGGTCCCTCAAGGTAATTTGAAGAGTCTTCTTGTGAACAGCTGACTCCACTCCCGTGTCTACCTGTTTACTCCATCTTCACTCTCTCAGCTGTTTGGGTTTTAAATTATTTCCTGATTTGTGAATCTCATTATGTATCTTTTTTTTTTCTTGGAGATGTGCTTGTTGTACAAAACAAAACTGCAAAGAAAATTTTTTTCAAGGGAGCCACCACAAGCCCCCAGCAACCATTGAGTGTTTTGCACAGTGATGCTGTCTCCTACAAGAGTTCATCCCTCCTGTTTGCTCTACAAGCAGTCTGGACAGGCAGGGACCATCATGATACCAGTAATGAACGGGATGCCACAGAACAGAAGACCCTTGAATCTCAATGGGATTGCCAGGTTTGCTCATTTTCAGCTAGAGCTTTGAAGTTTGGTTGGAAAGAGCGTCCAAAGCGTCCTTTGTGCTTTACAACAAGCCTGACAATCACAGCTGGCTACTGAGCTTACCCTGGCTTCAAGCACGTGATGAAGTAATCTCAGGGGAGTTATGGCTTTCCCTATGTCTAACTTAAGTTCTCTGTAAGCCATTTTACCACTGTGCTGGGTTCAAACCACCAACTTTTGAATCTCATGCATGAAGTTTCAGCTGGTCATACTGTATTGAACACATGGGTTTTACAGAAGTTGCCTACTGTATCCTAGATCTGACAAAGCTAGTGAGCTGTGGACAGAACAGTTTACTTTACAAATAAAGTGAGCTGTTCTGGACACATCTAAAGTAAAGAACGAAAATGATGTATTTTCATACCCATATTTCAGTCAATATCCACTTCTTTAAAATACTTGAAATAAATCCTCAGGTAACCCTTACCCACAGTTATATTGTACCTTTTTAAAAAAGGCACGATAAAACAGTCCAAAGTCAAGAAATCAGAGAAAAGGGAGAAGGCTACGGGTAAACTTTTCGGTAAACTTCCCAAATGTTTCCTCCACACATACATAATCCACAAAGATGCTGAATCATGGAGAGAAGATTCCTTATGATTTTAATTTCCTAAAATCCTTATGATTTTAATGATAATCACTGGATATGCATATGAAAATGCAGGCACACATTTGAAGCAGCATTGGTCTCATTTTTAATTTTACTTTGAGTTGAGATTTGCCCTTTTTCTGTTAGCTGTTTCTCCCCAGCCTGGCTATGAAATACACCTTTTGGAAGGTTTTGTATGAGATGCCTGTCTCAGCTTGAGCAGAACTCATTAATCTTCTGTGGCACTGAACTGAAAGGATTAATGAAAACCTCTCTTCTGGATTTGTAGTTATTTTGACCCTTCATTTTTATTTCTAATTTCCAGTTTGAATTAATACTAATAAAACCCTTGGAACTCACCACCTGCCACCTAATTAATTGATGATAATTTTGCAGGAACTGGATTGCTCCATGGATTAATTTTTAAATCACTGGTGAGCTTATTGGAAGCCTTGTGGGTGCCTCTCCAAGACACAGTTCCTGGAGACAAGCCATTGCATGAGAGCCATCTCCTTAAAAATAAAATAAAATAAAACAAACCAAAAATTAAGGTCTGAAATTCTCAGGTTGTACCAGTAAGCTTAAAAATCTGATACAGCCATGTGCTAATTCTCACAATTCAGAACACAGATAAAAAGAGACCAGCATTGATTCATCAGTCTCATTGTTTTTACAGTTGTGATTCTCGGATATCTGACTTCTGATTTTTGAGTTCCTCAAACTGGCACCCTCAAAATTTATTCAACACTTTGGTCATGGTGCTCTTCCAAGCTGGGCTGCTGTCGTCCCGTGCAAAAGGCCATTAGATGAAGCAAAAAGGAATGGATCTCAGTCCAAGTCTTAGCCGCAAGGTATCCATTTATACTTTTTAAACCAGGAGCTTCAAGGAGGTTGTATTTGTGTTGCAAAG
>NW_010300003.1:22070-33268 GCF_000700745.2 Antrostomus carolinensis | reverse complement strand
GGTGGGGGGGGGAAGAAAAATAAAAGAAAAAGAAGGAGGATGCCTCTGGTATAAATCTCCAAACCAAACTCAGGAGTGATAATTTGATTTGTGCCAGCTGAGAAACCTACTCTTGGCCCTTACTGCAGTCAGTCTGACTCTTTTCTCTTGCACTAAGCAAAGAAATTATTACACTTGATATTTCAAGAAAGCTGGCTTTTCCACCTAGTAATAACACCTATATATTTTCAAAAGTGACATATTTCAAGGTTAAACACTGACTATGATTTTACAAAAGCTTGTATTATGGTGGCAACTTTGTGTGTAAACATTTGCAGTTAATTGCAGGAAATCTGAGTGTAGTGTCAAGGCTAAAGAAACAGGTACAAGTGGTTTACACTTCAAAGATTTCCCAATAAACATCAATTCAAGTGTCTTACTCTTGATTCCATTATAGCTTATATAGGTGTAAACCAGGAGTAATTTTATTGAAGACATGAACTACGCAAGGCTAAAATGGCATAAAGCAAGCTCCTTAAAGGCATCTTTACTTTAGCAGAAGCTTTATTGGAACACTTTATGACTGGAAAGAAACCTTTTTCACTTAGTGGCTAACACTGAAACCTGTATCAATGTGTGTGTATTTATTTGATGATATCCTTTCAGACAACATATGTGGCAGAGCCCATATATATGACTGGGAGGAGGATTTTTGAAAAAGGCATGAGAATACCAGCTTCCTCTGTAGAGGAAGACCTGGTGGGGATAGTATCAGGTGACCATTTAGTATTCTTGTTATTAAATTAAGAGTTGTATCAGCTGAAGTGAAAACAGAATTGAACGGAAAATGTAAAATAAAATGTAAAACATTCTCTTAAAATTAAACAATCTCTAAAGTGTGGGGCCTGCTAGTCAATGGGTGTTCACGCTTTAGAACTAACACACCAAGATCCACAAGCTGCAAAGCATTAATTTGAATATATAAATCTTGATTTACTAACTGTTGCAGTGATTTCAATACTAAGGGCATGACAGTGGTGTAGGAGAAAGGGGAAGAAGACCCAAATCACCTTGAAGGGGACACTTTAGCTGTTCAAACATTTCAGAGATGCCAGCATGGTGCAACTCTGCCTTCCCTTCTTCCAAGGGGTTTGAACCCATTACCAGCAAGTAATTCATCTGCAGGCTGCCGCTCTTTATTACTGAAGAAGTTGCCTTTCACTCTCTTGTGTGTGTAGCTTGTTTGTGGAGCAAGTCAGGAGTTCTCTGCGGTGACATTGATGTTTCAGAGTAGGATATTATTATCTGACCTTGTAATTCAAGATTCAGGGAAAACAACCAAGTGTGAGGTTTTCCTCTCAAGAGTAGAAGTATGGTCCTGAACAGTGCATGTATGAGTAAGTCTTCCATTATTGGACTGGTAGACACTGCCATTTTTGTTTGCAAATGCATTAATTGAGTGAGCTTGACATTACTTTTAGGACGCTTCTTGAGACACAGTATTTGCAGGTGCCTCAGAAAAAGGTAATGTGTAGTGATCTTTATGTGTGAATATAATAATGTGTGAATGAACTTTAAAAATACTTAGTATAACTAAAAAAAAACCCAACACATGAACAGACAGTTATTTACATCTAGTGACTCTGTGATATTTACTGGGTTGCAACTGTGCCTGAACAATGAAGACAAAGAAATTCTTATTTTCCCTTTTTAATAGTACTAATGCAACGAAATGGGAGTCTGGGTGACAGGTATAAATCTAGTTTTATTGTATAATTTGATCAATTTAATCTGATGGAGAGTTCAGTTGATGAGCCTTCTGTTACTTACCACAGATTATTGGTCCTGTGTAAGTTCAAAATATTTTGGGAAGATGTGAGCCCACTTTTTTTTTTTTTTTATTACAACTTGGTCATTTTGCCTGAGTGTTTCAGGGACAGCTGATCACCCAGCACCACCTCTGCTGTCAGTGAGATATATTTTCTTCTCTTTGAGATACAACCTCATTGCTCATGATCTGTGGCAAAGAGGAGGAGGGGTCAATCAAGAGGATGGGTACAGTGTTGGAAACATGATGATAATGCAGCTCCTTTTACCCCTCAAATTACCTGTGACATTTCATCTAAAATCTAAGGTGCCATAAAAGAAGGAATCTCTTACTACAGCAATAGTCATAAATACACAAGACAAGCTTTGTGATGGAAAGATTTTTAAAATTAACTTGGGAATAAGAAAGCTGTGGGGAAAGGGAGGGGAGACTCCCAGGACATCTGGTCCTACTGGTACCAGGTCTCACACCTTGTCCTGGTTTCACTAGGGTAGAGCTAATTTTCTCCTTAGTAGCTAGAATAGTGCTGTGTTTTGGTTTCAGTATGGGATTTGTTTTGAGAAGAATGTTGATATACTGAAGTTTTTAGTTGTTGCTGGGAAATCAAGGACTTTCCAACTTTCCGTGTTATGCTAGTATGCAGGTGCAGAAGAAACTTGGGGTGACCATAGTAAATTAGTAAACCCAATCTGGTATTTGGATATGCCAATGGGATATTCCATATCATATAATGTTGTGTTCAGTACATAAATGAGGGTGAGCTGCAAAGTCTGGTGATCTCTTGGGCTCGGTCTCTCTGTGGGGATTGCAGTTTTGGGGTTCTCTTGGCTCTGGAATTGCTACTGGGAATGGTCTGGGCATCAGTTGGCGGGTAATGAGCAATTGCACTGTGCATTATTCATTTGTATATTCTGTTATTACTGTTATTATAATTACTATTGTCATTATTTTTCCATTTTAATTATTAAATTGTTTTTATCACAACCCATGATTTTTCTTGCTTTTCCCCTTCTGATTCTCTCTCCCATCCCACTGGAAGAGGGTGAGTGAGTGGCTGTTTGGTGTTTGGCTGCTGGACAGACTAAAACCACCACACGCCTGTGCATGTGTTCCTGTCTCAAAGCGGAGCCCTCCCGAGGTACCACTGGCATCAAACGAGCCTCTGCCTCTCATTGCACTGCTATCAGAGTGGAGATCCAACTAGTGCTGTGAACCTGAGGAGGTGAGTTCACAAATAAAAGCCCTCCAAGGAGGGTTGCAGAGTTGAGGGCTGGTTGCAAGTGATGATGGTCTTCCTGGGGAGGAAAAGATTCCCAAGGAGATGACTGGAGACTGCTGTGGCACTTGTGCTGCCATCTGACAGGTGTGATAGCAGAATGAAGCTGTGACTGGCCAAGTATAAAATTTCATTTTTTATTAATCTTGTACATAACTCAGGTTATTTTCAAGTGGTAAGCTGGTTAATCATATTATCTTTTTACTTAAAATTTCCCCTGTAGTTTCAAACAAAAATGTTATACTTAGTTCTTCCTTTTAAAATGTGCCAGTGCATAATGCTGTTTGGCAAACTGGCCGAGGCAGCTGCATTTTAATGCAGATGAAAGATTCTTATACACACACAGACTGTCAGTCAGCGTGAGCTGGTGGAATCTGATTTACCTTCTCTGAGACTCTGGTCTCTAGCCATTAAATTGCAACCAAACACTTCAAACCAATAGGTTTTCTTTTCAAGCCTTTCATTAAAATTCACCTCTTCCCAGATTCCTGCAGGTCCTGCTCACTTCCCAGAGATACACTCACAGGTGAATGACTCTGCTCTGTTACTGCTAAGTAGAATATAAACAAGATGGAGACTCAACCTGCAGATGAGGACACTTCAGAGAGCTCTTGCTCTGATACACTGGCCAAGTCCTCCAGCCGCCTGTTGGTAACCCCAACCTGTGGTGCTGCTTGTGTGGAAATATACTAGATATTGAGAGATGCCTTCAGGATATGAGGCTCTTCTCTGTGAAGCAAATGGCACTATTTCTGCTCTGTTAACTAAAAGTATATATGCTATTGCACACACAGGTTTGTTGCTGTTGCTCTGTTTTTAGTGCAAAATAAGATAAACATCTTCTGTACTGTTGATGCAGCAGAACAAAACCTGCCTGTCCCCTTTATTGTAGAACAAGGATTATAGCATGTAGGGTTGAAGGGACTTTTTAAACATGAGCAAACACATGAGTGGGGCAAACACGTGCCCTGTTACTGACTCCTCAGAAGGTCTTGAGAAAGTCATCTAATCTACATCTGCTCCTCCCCTCTGTGCATGCAGAGACTGTACCAGTTCTGTCCCTGAAGGGAGAGCGGTGTGGGCTAATTAATGAATATTTGTAAAGTGCTTTGAAGAGGAAACCTGGTACATCTTATAATTACCTGATACAAGCCAGATCCCAGGGGAGCACTCCAGATGGCTGGTGCTCCATCCTTCGCCCCAATTGCTGTGAATGGTATGGGGAGTGAACCTGTGCTCCTCCAGTGGAGCAGATGGGGATGCGCATGGTGTTTTCTTGGAAGTGAGATTTTATTTTTTAAAATGAAAGAATAATTTTGTTATCTCTGCAAAACTAGATGTTTGAAATCTCTATGTTTCCCTTTGATCTTCACTGACTTGCCTATTTCATTTGCAGCCAGACCACTGAGCTTAAAGGAGCACAGAAGAGGGAGCAGTTGGAAAGAAAGCTGAACAAGTGTTATCCCAACACTGCTTTTCCCATTATGAATGTCTTATGGAGAGGTGATCTCCTTGGCTGCCTTGTTGCAAGAAGCCAGGAAGGATTTCTGGGTACTTCACGTGCCTTTCTAACCTTAACACCACTGATTGTTTAGGTTTTTTTAATGGAATAAAAACCTGTTGATGCAGAACTTATCATGTACAATACAACAATAAGTCGTCCTGAGCACAGGGAGCCTGGCTCATGTTCCTTGCTGGTTTCCGTGTTATTTTTTCAGCCATGCCAAGAGCTCTCACCACAATTACCTTTACTGAAGCTTTTTTTTTTTTTTTTCCATAACTTTAAAAACTATCTCTTGTTGCTATCTATGTTGCCCAGAAGGAAAGGAATCGGGCTGCATAAAATTTGAGAGAGTGCATTCTGTGATCAATGTGTTTTGTAAGAATTCAGATAATACAAGGATAAAAGTTGTCAAAGGGTTCTGAGAAGAGCTGAGGGGATGATTAGAGAAAACAGCCCCTCTGGGAGCTTAAGCTGTTTCATTTTCCAAGAGAGTAGGTTAAAGTCTGGCTCAAGCAGTCTGATCATGGCATTAATTTAATTTTCAGACTCTGAAGTTCAGATGTCCGCACAGGTGTCTGTCTCTGAGCTGGGCTGAACCACACTGAAGAAGGGCCTGTTTCTCATCCTATCCATAAAGGTGGCTCAAGTAAATGCATACCAGTGGCCTGGTGCACCTTCAGTCAGATGTTCAGTCCACAAGATGAGTCAAAACTGGGAATTAAAGCTGGTCTTGTTTATTACAATGACAATAATTAAAAATCAGAATGATATAAAAGGCGTATGGTGAATTCCGCTCCATTGTAGATTGGAAAATCTAGGTAGGGTACATATCTTTCAGTGGTGACTCTATTCAAAGAAGAGTCAGTCTGAAGTGCTCTGGCTGTTATAATAAGAGACCAGTTTAAATTATTTTAATGGAGCTTTCAGGCCAAATGAATTCTTGTACTGTCAGTTCCTGTGAAAAGACCCCAAAACTTCAAAGTGAAATTCAGTAACCACCCAAATTCATGTAGTTTCCTAACAAAACTATGTGGGTAAGCAACAGCAAATACTTGTAAAAACTGATGCAGCAGTCTGGAATGTCTGAATGTGTTTGCAGAGAAAAGTGGATGGGACTGGGAAATTGGTTTCTTCAGTATTTTGGGAGCTGACATGAATTAGATTCTCATGCATTCTGGAAAACATGTCCTGCCCCAGCAGCTTCAAGCTTGAAGGAATGGACTGTTTTTCATTGACTCTCTCTGCTTTGCTCCTGCATGGCATCATGTAAGCATGTGGGCTGAAACACAGAATTTGATGCAAGGTAATGTGCAATAATAGTTAAAATAATCAGAGCTGTAAGAAATCCTGCTCATGGATCAGAACCCAGATGAGCAGCAAGAGCAAAGATCAAACCTGAGAAAACAGCAGGGTCCAGACACTGGAAATCATCAAAAAATGATGAGGCATCAAGCATAGGCTTAAGCTTGTCTCCTCTTTTAAGCCGAGAATTTCCATCTTGTGTCTCATCAGCCCTCAAAGACAGTCTCTCCTCCTGTTGCTGGTTAAGGTACTCAGCCCAGGTTTTTCTTTGCATTTTGGGAGGACTTAATGTAAACATACACAAACAATCTCATTATCCTCTGCTAGGGCTCTCATTATAGCTCCACTTTGTGCAGCCTACAGAAAGGTTAGGCTGCCAGATTTGTGGAGGTCTGCCACCTCTCATACTGACCAGTATTACCTCATTATTTCCTTGTGCTCACTTGAGCTTGACCTGTTGTTTGCTGCCTTGGATAGCTTGGAAAAATGTCCACTTTCCACATAAGAAGCTTTCAGAATACTGTATTGAATTTTTTATTACATACTGCGTGTGTACATATATCTGAATATATATATATATAAGTATTCATCTATGCATATACATATAGAGTCTCTTTTGCTTATGCAGTTGTGTAAATGGCCTTATCCTGAAGTTTAAAAAGACCCCAAAAAAACAAAAAACAAAAACCAAACAACCTGGTGCAAAACTGCTGCCTTATAAATCACAGACAAGATTTCAGTTATCCCAAGTCCCTTTGTGTATGTGCTATCACAATGTATCATTTCAGCCTTCTCTGCCCAGACTGAATCTTTTCTCTTGAACCCTCCCCTCCTTTCCGGGGCTAAGTATGTTTCCAAATCAGGCTATTTGCACACTTCTTTCCTCACAGAACCTTTCTATCTGCCAAGCATTATATCAAGTATTTTAACTTCTTTGGCTTTTATCATCCTGTCTAACACCATCTGCTGTAGACAATTAACTTGTCTACTTTCACTGTGCTGTTTGTGAGCCTTTTTGTCTGTTAATTTTATGTTCATGGGTCACAATAATGCAAGCAATATTGGATTGCAGCTATGCTGTTGAAGGTCCTTGTGGCTCCATCTTCTTTCCTGACCTGGCAAGTGCTCTTGGCAGAAAAACATTTGTGGATCAGGTGAGATGCAGGGAATGGAGAACCTCTGTCAGAAGGCAGGGACTCTAGCTTTGCTATCTCAGTACTAAGCCTGAGCTTGAGGCTCTATCTAATGAAGAAGCTCCAGTAGCTTCTAGTGAAAGTCCTAGGCCAGTGGTGGCACTAATACTGTCTTTCTTCTTGCTTGCCACCAGTGCTCTATAGCAGGGACACAAGGTTCCAGCTTCAGAAGCAAATGGAAACATTTTCTGCAGTTGTCTGTTCTCATTACAGCCTTAAAGTTGTCAGAGGAAGAGATTAAGGCTGTGTCGTTTTTGGTTTTTGTTGCTGTCTTTGCCAAGAAAATGAGTTGTCACAAAATCTCAAGACCTGGTCTCTTCTCATTAGGTGCTTTTCTCAGTCTGAGACTTAGGGGAGTTGTAACGAGAACAGACGTTGATGCAGAATGAGCATGTTTCTACCGGTGGCTACCCCAGTGGCAATCTGAGTATTTCCAATTCTTTGACCTTGCTGGAGCTTAGAGATGTATTTGTACTGAGTGACAAAGTGGAATATCCGTTCCAGCTTCAGTGGCCTCCAAATATTCCTTAGGCAAGACATAAATGAAGGATATAAAGGCCATCAAGCAAAATGACAACACCATGAATGAGTGTTCACCTCATTTACACACAGACAATGTCTGCCTGAGTGTGTGTGGACAGAGAAAATGCATCGTTAAACAATTCCTTCAAAAATGCAGTGGCCAGATAACATGAGGTTTTAGTCATCTCTAATTGAAGACAGGAGTGGTGTCTTCAGTGTCAACAGCTCCTAGTGCCAAAAGTAATTCTTAAAACTCTGAAGTCCACCTCTCTTTGGAAAAAGCAGGTATCTCTCCAACAAGAGTTATGTGTGGGAGATACTGTCTAGTGCCTAGAAACCTCCCACCTGAGATCTCAGGACTTGCTGTACCACCTTTCATGCATAAGAAGTTGTGCATATTTTTGCAGGACTGTAAATTAATTACTTTTAATGTTGTCTGAGACTAAAAATTGCTCAAACAGTGAGCTAGGACTGCCCTTGAAATCTGTAAACAAGAGAGAAGTTACCATGTATTTCTGAGATGTGTTTAGCTCTCAGCTGCCTTCATAGTAGCCCAGGGATCCTTGCAGATGGAGCAATAATGCATCTCTCCTATGAAGACAGGCTGAAAGAGTTGGGGCTGTTCAGCCTGAAAAAGAGAAGGCTCCGGGGAGATCTCATAGCGGCCTTCCAATACCTGAAGGGGGCCTACAAGAAAGCTGGGGAGGGACTTTTCATAAGGGCAACTAATGACACATCTTCAGTCATTCATTCTCAGTACTCTAATTGCAACAATAACTTGATCTTTGGTCATAAACAAGCCTTTTTAACTATAAGTTTCTAAAGCCTTAATCTGAATGCATGCTGTAGCTTCACAGACTTCAATAATGACAGCTAGCACTATATGAGTACACTTGCTCCTTTGAGATGGTAACACATGGATGCCTGCATTAAAGTGTTCGCTCAAAACTGCATCCCATAGTTCAACAGAAAGCTATATGACTTCTTAATCTTTTCATAAAGTGATCAAAGCAAGTTACATTATTTGAAAAAGTTAGGACAACCTTCAGTATGCACTGCCAATAATCCTGCGTCTTGATGTTTTACCTGCCTCCCGATTTGGGTGTTTAGACTCCATTTTATTATGTCACTGGGACATTTAAGCTGGTATCAACTGTTCACCTATCGTTAAAACTTCTGTAAGGCCTATAGTGTTTAATGCCTTAGCAAAGCCTTTATTTGAGCAATATAGGAACTAATCAATGCTCCAGAAAGACCAGCAACATGTTAACAGATAGGAAGGGACCTGCATTAGTTTTCAACTTGCTAATGCTCTTTTGACTTAGTGTTAAGGCTTTGAAAGTTAAAGGTTAAAACCTGCCAGTTTCTTGCTGGATCTTCAAGTCCAACAGGCTGAAATTTAGGGCATTTCATCCATCAAGGGGTTTTTTTAGTTTGCTGATATTGATCACCTGACCATGGATACATTTTAAGTGAAGGTGGAGATGAGATTTAAGGTTTAGTTAAGGGCAGAGAACAATGGAAAGATGAAAATCCTCTTAATCTTTCCAAAACCTTTGCATCCTTTATTCTTGCTTCATGTTCTAAAGAAGATGTAACATGAAACTAGACTCCTCATTTTGTACTTTTCAAAGCTCCAGCCCTTAGCCTAGAAAATTGCACCAGAATTTCAAAGTATCACTCAGGCCCTTCAGATACGACTGTCCATCCTAGTCCAGTAGAAGTAAGAAGATCCATCAATAAGCTAGATTAGTTGCCCTTTAAAGGGCCCTAAGGGGCACGAATGACCAGGGGTGTGGTGGCTGGCTGGAGGAGGTTGGCTGGAGGCAGTTGGTGCGGGCAGGGTGAGCAGCCAGGCTCCTGCCTGACCGTCAGGGCTCCTGCCTGGCCATCAGGGCACAGCTACACCAGCAATAAATGCTGCAAGTGTGTCTGTGTACAGTCGGCCCGGTGACCGCCGGAGGTTTCCGGGGAGCACCACGTACTGAGCACCCAAACAGGGCTGGTCAAGGGCAGTCTGCAAGCAGTTCGCCTAGGCACAGTGAGAAGGCAGGACCAGCTCTGGTGACGGACAATGGTCTCCACCAGGAAGATGAAGACCATGCTTCTGACTCCAAACAAAATAGATGTGGGAACCCAGACAGAGCTCACAGGGAAGGATGTGGTTGTGCAGGTCACAGGCTGCAGGGAATGCCACAGCCTCTCACTGGTAGCGGGGGACAGCCATGAATACGGCTGCGTGCAGTGTGAGCAGGTAGATGATCTGCTCAGATTAGTGGCACAGCTGCAAGATGAGGCTGAAAGGCTGCAAGATGAAGTAGAAAGACTTAGAAGTATTAGGGAGGCTGAAATGGAGAGAGACTGGTAGAGGCTCTGCCCTCTCTCCAATGGAAATGGGAGCCCCTGCCAGATAGCACCCAGGATCAGGGGGCTCCTGTATCCTACCCCTGTCAGGTGGAAGACAGAGGCCTAAATGAAAGGGGTGAGTGGGGGCAAGTTCATGGCTGTGGCAGAAGGTGAGCACCGTCCTTGCCTACCTCACCTCCCCAGGTGCCTCTGAGAAATAGATATGAGGCTCTGCTGGAAGACAGCCAGTCTAATGGGGATGTGAATGATAGGCAACCTATACCAGAGGTCTTGTCATGGTCAGATAGACCTTCCAGCCACATAACAACCTCTTCCACAAGGAAGAAGAGAAGAGTTGTAGTTGTTGGAGACTCGCTCCTCAAAGGTACAGAGGGCCTGATATGTCAGGTTGATCCTTATCATAGGGAAGTCTGTAATCTTCCTGGAGCCCAAATCAGGGATATCGCAAGGAAACTCCCCAACTTGGTGCGGTTGTCAGACTATTACTCACTACTGATCTTCCAGATAGGTGGGGAAGAAGCTGCATCCTGTAGTCTGAGGGGAATCCTGAAGTCTGAGACTTCAAGGCCTTGGGGCGGTTGATGAAAGAGTCCAGGGTTATTTTCTCTTCCCTCCTTCCAGGTGCAGACATGGGATGGAATAGAAGGATCCAGTCCGTAAACACTTGGCTCCGAGACTGGTGCTACAGGCAGGGCTTTGGGTTCTTTGATCATGGCTGGGTTTTTAAGACAACAGGGCTGATGGGAATACATGGAAAAGGCCTGACTTCCAGGGGAAAATGGTTCCAGGACAAGAACTATCAGGGCTCATGCATACAGCTTTAAACTAGATTGGAAGGGGGATGGGGTTGTAGCTGGGTTTGCACCAGTGGGACAGTGTTCTAGTACTAATGAAGGACAGAATGCCTCCCACTCCCCCCCCGGGTGGAATCAGTGTGCCCAGCTCGCTCCCTGAAATGCCTGTACACCAGCGCATGCAGCATGGAGAAAAAATAGGAGGAGTTAGAAACCTGTGTGCCATCAAGGGGCTATGATCTGGTGGCAATTACAGAGACATGGTGGGACAGCTCATGTGACTGGAATGTGGTCTTGGGTGGCTAAGTCCTTCTCAGGAAAGACAGGCCAACAAGGAGAGGTGGTGAAGGTGCTCTTCCTGTGAGAGAGCAATTGGAATGTATTG
The DNA here is from genome assembly GCF_000700745.2 of Antrostomus carolinensis. NCBI lineage: Eukaryota > Metazoa > Chordata > Aves > Caprimulgiformes > Caprimulgidae > Antrostomus > Antrostomus carolinensis. The sequence continues at coordinate 22,118 of NW_010300003.1, read as the reverse complement.
CGTTCTGTCCAGGGGTGGATGAAGAACAAGGTGAGAGTTTGTGGGTGT
>NW_010300003.1:0-21666 GCF_000700745.2 Antrostomus carolinensis | reverse complement strand
GCTGGCAGCAGCCTCCCAATTACAGGCCCTGGTTCTCATGGGGGATTTTAACTACCCTAATGTTTGCTGGAATGCCTGCACAGCCAGCCATTCACAGTCCTGGAGGTTCCTCCAGTGCATTGATAACTTCTTGATGCAAATGGTGGATAAGTCAACTAGGAGAGGAGCGCTGCTGGATTTTATACTCACTAATAAGGAGGATCTGGTTGAAGCAGTGAAGGTTGAGGGCAGCCTTGACTGCAGTGACCATGAGATGGTGGAGTTCAGGATCTTGTGCAGTAGGAACAGAATACCAAGCAGGATCACAACCCTGGGCTTCAGCAGGGCCAGCTTTGGCCTTTTCAAGCAATCACTAGGGGAAATCCCCTGGGACAGGGTGCTAGATGGTAAAGGGGCCCAAGATAGTTGGTTAACATTCAAGGACCACTTCTTCCAAGCTCAAGATCAGAGCATCCCAACAGGTAGGAAATCAAGAAAGGGAGCCAGGAGACCCACATGGTTAAACAGGGAACTGCTGGGAAAACTCAAGTGGAAGAAGAGAGTCTACAGATCATGGAAGGAGAGTCTAGTCAATTGGGAGAAATATAGGACTGTTGTTAGAGGATGTAGGGTGGCAACTAGGAAAGCTAAGGCCTCCTTGGAATTAAACCTTGCAAGAGAGGGCAAGGACAACAAGGGCTTCTTCAAATACACTGCAGACAAAGCTAACACTAGAGGCAAAGTAAGTACACTGTAGAATGAGGTGGGTGCTCTGGTGACAGAGGACACAGAGAATGCCTTCTTTGTCTCTGTCTACACTGCTGGAGACTGTCCTCAGGAGCCCTGGACCCCTGAGGCCCCAGAGGAAGTCAGGATAAAGGAGGAGTTTCCCTTGGTTGATGAGGACTGGTTAGGGATCAGTTAACCAATCTGGACATCCATAAATCTATGGGTCCTTATGGAGTGCACCTGCAGGTGCTGAGGGAGCTGGCAGAAGTCATTGTGAGGCTACTCTCCGTCATCTTTGTTAAGTCATGGGGAACAGGGGAGGTGCCTGAGGACTGGAGGAAAGCAAATGTCACTCCAGTCTTCAAAAAGGGCAAGAAGGAGACCTTTGGTAATTATAGACTGGTCATAGACCAGTTATAGACTCCCCTCCATCCCCGGAAAGGTGATGGAAAAACTTATCCTCAGCACTGTCTCTAGGCATATCAAGGATAAGAGGGTCATTAGGTGCAGTCAACATGACATACATGATTGCTGACATCAGCCCTCCTTCTAGCTCAGCATACCATGAGATCTCAAATTAGCCATCATTTTCTCTTCTTTTTCAAAACCTTTCTTCAGAGTCCAAACTACAGTGTATCCTAAAGAAGTGAAATAGCTATCAGCTGCACCAAAATAAGTTTGCTTTTTCCTAATTTGCACACACCCCCATGTCCCCATTTTTAGCCTGGCTGAGATTTGTAATCTATTAGTTTTACAGGAATATATTGTTGTACTTTTGCTGACTTCCAGCTTCAAATGCCAGGGAGCAGCCTAGGGACTTCATATCCTACCCTATGGAGAGAAAGGGCCCACAGAGCAAAGGACAACAGGTCCTTCCTATCATTTGAAAACAGGTTTGATGGTCCCAGGAGGGTGTTTTGTTTCTGGTAGTGCAGCTTTGGCATGGGCAGGACTGCAGTCATGTATGAACACAAAGGAGAGGAGAAATGTTTCAAAGAGAAAGCCAGGAGTACTTCAGAGCCTCAGACTTCTTTTCATTTGCTTTGATTAACATCTTCATTGCACTGAAGCAATCAGTATGCCAGTTTAGAGGGAAAAAAAGGACAATTTTCCCTTCAAAAAGATTTAGGAATGAACGATGGTGAGTTCAGACTGATTGATCCAACAGAAGAAACTTCCATCTTCCTCTAAATGTCATCTTGCTTCATTGAGAACAAAGTTATATGCATTCACTTAATTAATAAAGTTATTAGAATTTAGTGCCATTCTTAATGTTAGAAACAACTTATTTATAGAGGTGACATTCTATTCCTCATGTTCCTTGTAATACAGGTACACAACTGATATACCTGATTTGATAATGTTAACAAGCAATTAACAGCAAGTACAGTCATACAGTAATGTGATTATAACATTTATATGGAATGTTATAGATATAAACTGCCATGAAAAGGTAGTGAACCAATAGCTGGAGCCTAAATTACACACACACACAAATACAAAAATGAAATAGAAGAAAGAGTTGAGAATTACATTGTTTTTCCAAACTGGATTAATATTATTGCGTATTAGTACTTACAAAACGTAAATGATGACGTTGACAATGTAAATCTCCTATCCGAGAATTCCATGTGCTTTTCCTGAATTTAAAAAAATCCACAGAGCACCAGCAGCTCATGTGGAGCCACTTCTAAGGACTGTACAGCCTTCCTGATTAGACTGGCATGCGGCCACAGAGATAATCCTCTTGAAGAGCCCTACTCCAGCCTCAGCCAGGTTTTTTGGCCAATACCCGTTGGAAAATTGAAGTCCTCCAACAAAACAAGAAGGGTAACAGATCCAAGCTGTGGATTAACTCAGCTGGGACTAGAAACGCATCAGAGAGACAGAGACTCTTTCACAAAGTGCCTTACTAACTGCTCAATCTCCCTTGGGCTAAAGTTGCTTAGATTTCATCACTTCTGTTAAAAATTACCTTGACAGACTGATCTTGAGACAGATTTCCCAGGAAACCATGGCCCAAAAATATCAAGAGATTTAAGGAATTATAAAGCAGCTTATTAGATGAATGAATGAATGAATGAATGAGTGAATGAATGAATAGCTCCTGGCCAGTGACAGAACACCCAAAACCCTTGGGAAAAGCACCTATCCCCCAGAGGAACATAAGTTCCTGCCGAGCAGAGACCATAGACTGCTCCATCATCTAGCATCAAATCCAAGGAGTTTCTCTTCAAGGTCTCTACTCCTCTCTCTGCTCTGCTGGATGAGACCCACTTAAAGCCAACTCCAGAAAGGAGGATGGGGAGTTAATGTCAGCCATGCAAATCAGGCTGATTTATATTCTGATGCAATCAGCCACAATCACGAAATCCACTTAGCTGGGTGAGGACTCCAGCTACTTTGTTCAATTATGCAATTATCATATTCCATTTAATCCCCAAATCAATTCCTGTATTTAGAATTATTTAAGATGCTTCAGCAATTATACCCAATTAGGTTCTATCAGTAAAGTAAATAAGTGATGTGATGTGCCAATCAGAGGGCTGCAATGGCAGCTAAAGGAAAAGGACCTCCCAAGTCTTTCTGTGCACCTACAGAAAGGTGAAGCTCATTCTTTGCTTGTGCTGTAACTACAGGTAGATTACCTGTGCCCATGCCAAAGGTAAACATGGTGAATCATCCCTGCTGACATCAGCCCTGTGCTTCTGGCAAGATGCAAATGATGGTTTGGGTGTTCCAAAGCCATTTGCTATTGGGTGGCAAGATGAAAACCACACAAGGCCAGATCTGTTGTTAACCATTCAGTCATCTCAGTGCTGTGCCACCTCAAACAACTGCAAAGGTAATGACTGCTCTTTTTGTTGGATCACTTGGCCATTTAATTTCCCTGCTTAATGTTTATAAAAGGCTCTGAAGAGATAAAACAGAGGAGGTAAGTCTCTGATTTTCCCATGATCAGGAACCTCCATCCTGCCTGGAGAGGGGGAGGCTTTCAGGCTGGGTTCAGAAAAACGAGGGCAAGAAAAACTAGACTGTCTTAGTGTGAAGACACCTCCAGTGGCAGTGGAGGGAGTGTTCCCAGTCCCAGCAGGAACACCGTGCAGGAGGCATACGACAACGTCCTCTCCAGCCCTGTGCAATCTTCTTATTCCACTGCCAGACTGGGCTGATTCAGGGCCTCCTGATTCACTCCTGACTCCGCTGAGTCTGCAGTTGTGTACGGCCTGACACCATTGTGAACATGCTTTGCTGTAGGTAAAGCCACTGATTTTGAAAGTATCAGCTCTGCTTTTTGGTCATTTTATTTAATTCTTGTAGCTTTTACTTTACATCAGCTTGGTTACCTGTGTTTCAGGCACACAAAATTATTTATTTAATGCTGTCCCACGCTACCATGCAGAGCAACAGGTTTTAAAACAGGGACCTGTAATGCTGAAGTACAGCTTTCTACAGCTTGAGCTGAAGAGTAATTCCTTCAACTGGAAGCGCAAGCAGACTACTATCTCCCATGCAATTTAAAAGAGACATGACATGGCATATAAAGCTATGACATTTCCATTAAAAAGAAGCTTTATTTAAAAATGAAGGCTATTTTATCATCTGTCCCCACCACTGCACTGAAAAATGGCAGACCTAAATGACTGGGCAGCATCTTTTTCAGCTGCTGAGCAGAAACACCATGCAAACATGCTTACCTACAGAGCTGCTGTGAGGGGCTTACTGGAGAACACTATGTAATTACTAGCCACAGCAATTGCAGTAATGTGTTAGATTTGTCAGAGGCATTACAGCTGGTGGGTTTAAAAGTCACAATGAGGTAGCCTTGGCTCCCAGACAGACACCGTAAAATGTCAGCCTTGTAGCAGCGGCCTGGGGTTTTAACCCCACAGCACCCACATGCATGGTCTGGTGGCTGGTTCCCCGAGTCTCTCTCAGCACTGCTTGGCCAGGGATGGGCGTTGGGAGAAGAGGCTGCCTGCAACCCTTTCTGATTAGTCCCAGGTACACAAAAATATACTTTTTCCTTTTTGGTGCCTGTTTTTTCCCTGGAAAAAAAAGAAAAAGAAGCCTAAACCTCTTTTCATTTAGGCTGGTATAGGTCAGGAATGACTCAATGGGCTCAGTAGGATAAGTGATATCAGCAATCAACCTCTTTGTACACTGCCCAGAGCATGTAATTAAAGAGCTAACGGTTAGCAGGCAATTGCATTTAATCTGTGTTCCCATAATTTGAAGTGTTATTGTGGGGGAGATTGTCTTTTGCTCTCAGACTTTCAATTTGTCTTCCTGTTGGGCATCGAGAAACAGAATCAGAATCACAGAATCGTTTTGGTTGGAAAAGACCATTAGGATCATAAAGTTCAACTGTAAACCTAACACTGTCATGTTCACCTCTAAACCACGACCCTAAGCATCACATCTACCTGTCTTTTAAATACCTTCAGGAATGCTGACTCCACCAATTCCCAGGGCAGCCTGTTCCAGTGACTGATAATACTTTCAGTGAAGAATTTTTTCCTCATATGCAATCTAAACCTGCCCTGGCACAACTTGAGGCCATCTTCTCTTGTCCTACCGCTTGTTACTTGTCCTGAAGAGAATGCTCTGCTTGCAGCAGAATGGGCTTCCTGGCCACGCTGTCCACCGGTTCCCACTAGAGCTCCTGCATAGCTCATGGCACACAGCCAGCTCCTTGCCAGCAGCCAGGTGCAAAGATTTTTGTCCTGGGAGTTCACATTCAGGTAGAGGTTCCTTCAGCTCCTGCATTTAGTGGAGGACTTGCAGGAAAGTAAGTCTCAGGACTTTGGAGCAATCTCCAAATTTCTTCTGACTGAGCTGGTGAAGAATGGGGTTGGAGCCAAGAAAACAAAGGGTTGGGCCACTTAAGGGCCTGAAGATTTTTTGTTCTTAGAAGCTGGTCCTCTGCAATCTGACTTGTGAAAGGACAGGGGCCAAGTATGTTGCCTGTCCAACTTTTTTGACTTTTGTTGAGCATTAACACAACAACATGAGGCAAAACACAGATTTGTTAAATGTGACATTTTCCAAAACAAAATGTGAACTCATCAAGAGACAAACAGGAAAGAGGAGTTAGAAAGAAATTAGGGAAACTTTACAAAGGCCACCGAGAGAGTCAGAATGTTGCAAACAATATACCCCTGGAGAAATGCTGAACTCCTGCTCTGTTCCCAGACCACAGGGGAAAATCCTCTGTACAGTGGCACACTGTCAGCCATTCAACTAGTTCCTGACTACATCTGACTGTGGTACAGCAGACCACTGAGCCACTAAACAGTGGTAATCTCCCACTACATTTTTACATCATGGATTTTGGGAAACAGGTAAGTTTTGTGGCAGGACATTATCTACAGAGCTCCACATCTCCTGAAGTGAGCAGCTGGAATTGGAAGAATTTTGTGATTTTCTGGTCATAGAAGATGCTGGACATAACGGATGATGTACTGAGAAATATATTATGCACTCATGTACATCCTGCGGATAATATTGTAGTCACTCTGGCATATTAAGAACTAGCCCAAATGATATTAATAGAAGTAAAACATTACTGCTTAACAATACTGTGCCATTTAAAAAGCATCAATAATTGCAGGATGGCATTACATATATAGATAAGCCATTGAGTGTCAACAAACTAATGAGTTATATTTATATCCCTGTACAATAATGTTTATTGATGTGGTTGTGGAAAACAAGGCAGACTGTATGTTTTATGAGCAGGCCTAATATTAGAACTAATTGGAGCTTGTGAGCCAGAACATTTTCCTCCATTAAATATGTCTGCTACAGAAATTAGATGCTTTCGATGACTTTGCTCTCAGGCTGTGTGTGGGAAAGTACTTTAAAGAAAGAAATGTGGAAATAACTGAAAAGCCAAAATTTAACCCATTTTCCCCATGCATATTCTTTCTCTGCTTTGCATTACTTCCTTTGAAACAAGGATTAAATGCTTCGTATTTTTTGTGTGACCTCAGCTAAACCACTTCATCTGTCTTCTTCCCTGTCCACAAACTGTTATGAAGACTGCCCCTGAAATGTATATCCTACTCAGATCTACGGACTTTGGGACTTTGTAAAAGCAATTAGCCAGGAAGACTGGCAGTGAAGCACGTTGCAGAAGGTGTCTTTGCAGATACCCAGCAGCATCCTGAGCTGGACACATCATTTCCATCCAGAAATCCTTTCCCAGTTTGTTAGGCCTCAGTGGAAAGGGAGTTGTTGGCACCAGGAAGGATTTTGGGTGCAACATGAAAGTGAATCATTTACAAATGCCTCAGAGATGTGTGTGTATGACCAGGGTTTAAGAAAAAGCTAGGCAGCTCTTAACTAACCACTACTGAATTTGTAATGCTGTCACCTTAGGCCCATTAATTTTTTAATTGAAAACTCATTAGATGAATGCATGAACAGCACTGGGGAAGGGTCTGGCACTTGGGACACCTCTTTTGTAGGGAAGTGTCTCAGAAAGAGGCTGCAGACTCTGGCTCCCTCTCCTCTCTGTGAGAGCAGAGGAGATACCTGGCAAGGACAGGGCCTGAGCAAAGGCTAGATGCAGTTTTGCAGCTCTTAGGCTGAGCGAGAAGAACTAGAAATGAATTTTCTCATAAGGCATTGATCCAACACTTGACCACAGTTGCCACCACCTCCTCCTCCCCTGTTTTTCACAGTGACTGCTGTGTTTTGTACAGATGCCTGTCATAACTGAAGGTGGGAGAGGAGAACAATTGATGGATTTCGTCTGTTGGGGGATGCAAACAGATATTTGGAACCTGTTAGCCCTGGACAGGGCACTTCAGGGAAGCCATGCAATTGCCACTAGAACGCTCTGGTGATCCAAAATGTGCATGCTGATTGATTTTAAGTGTTGGAAAGAGTGTTGTCTGTGTTGCTCTCAGAACCTTGAATGCCAAATGTCCACCCACACTGGGTTGTAGGCCAGATGGTCTTGCCCTGAGGTAATCTGTTGTAATCTGAAGTCACTCGATGGCTGTGATTTCTATGAAATGATAACCTCACTCGATCCAGAAAGGTATGTTTCCATGATAAGAAGTGACCTTGTGTCTTATTCTCTTTAGACAGGTATAACAATCAGACAAACCTCTGCTGTTTGCAATGACGGTTACCTCAGGATGGAAAACAGTGGAAAGGTTCTGGAAATTAGAGCACTAAAGCAAACTCGTCTCCATCACTGTGCTCTACCTCTGCAGGAGCTGGTGGGGCATCCACATGCTGTTCTTCTTGCTGTGCCTGTTCTAGGGGACGTAGGAATATTGGTCAGGCTTCTCCGTGGTTGCTGGCTTTTCAGTAGTAGATTAAGTGGCTTCAAGGCAAAAAGAAAACCCAGCACTTCTGACTCCTAATGTCGTCAGGCCCACAGTTAATTGATTTTATAATGTAAAGTAAGATGGCACCTGCAGATTTGATGAAAATCCTGGGAGAACCTAGCTGTAAAAGGCTCCTGGTGGCAATATCTGAACCGTTTAACTGCTCAGCTTACTTATCCCCTAATGCACCAGAGCAGCATCACCCTCTGAGGGGAGATGGAAACCCCTGAGCTGTTTCCATGTGTTGCTCCCCAGACAGCTCATGTTGTTCTTCCATCACTAGTAGAGAAAGCTGTAGCTGGCAGGTATTTTGCTCCCAGTGAGAGGCTTAAGATATATGAATGCTGTGTCAATGCCTGACCTTTATCTCTGCGTAATGATGGGGGCATTTATTACAGCTTCCTTCAGCCTCCACACATTTCTATAGAAAATAATGGGGCCCCGCACTGGTGCCTCTAGTCCTTCCTTGTATCTGAGAAGTGATTAACGCAACAGAGTAGCTAATTAAACATTTTGTCAGTGTGGCATTCAGAAATAATTGAGATTTTTAATGATAGTGCCATGATAAATGAAAGAGTTAATGTATTCCAATGGCACCCAGACAATGCAGATAAAACAATCGACCTGCATCTCAGTTCCTCTTCTGATAATCTCCATTCCCCCGCCCTGAATTCCTGTTGCTCTTCTAGGAAGAGCTCTTCTAGGAGCTAAAGAAGTTGGGATCTGTCCCAGTTGTGTATCTCAGTACAGACAACTTGATAATAATAGATGTCTGGTTGTGGTCTTCCTGAGCTCCCAGGGGATCCTGCCCCCGGGAAGAGACTTGGCCCCATTGTACCTGCAGCCTCCAGAACCCCTCTTCAAAACCATTTCTCTGTATTAAAGTGTGGGAGGCAGGCATAAGCATGGTAGAAACTAAAGAAGAAGAACCACAGATACAGACACACACGCATGCACAAGCACAGCTCACCACACAGCCAGCTAGATGGGAGGAAACAGAATCGCCATCTGGCTGGAGCAATATGAAGCTTTTATTGTTTTCCTCTGCTGCTGACAAGCTAAAAATAAAAACCCAGTCATGGTAGGCAAAGGGTATCTGATGAACTTTAAGGGGATAGAGTCTGCTCTGCTTTGTGCTGGTGTAAATACTGGTTTGGCCTGAATGAGCCACTCTGCAGATGCACCTGGGCACAACCTACTGCAGAATTTGGCCCTGAAAGGCTGTAGAATACCAGATTTTGCTGCAGCTGTGGGGTGATTTTGTGAAAAAGTATGTTAATTAAACCCTGAATGGCAGTTTTATTAAGACTCTGTGAGTAAATGTGGTACTTTATCTCCCTCCTGGTGTGCGCATGAATTTAATGCTTGCAGAGTGTGTTGGCAGAGCTGGAGGCTGAATTCTGTTTATTCATGATGTTCTAATATCACCATCACCACCATTGCTATCCCTCTAATGAGCCCTGTCAGCATCCTGGGACAAAGACATTTACCCACAGAATGGGCTTGTCCTTGTGAAGTCAATAGAATGATAATTGCGCCTTCTCCATTCTTCCTCCTCTTTGCCTTCCAGACCCTCTAATTCTAGATTTCAAAAGTTTCCAGCCCAATACTTTGTTAAATTTAAGCCTATCCCAAGAAAAATAATGTTTTTGACAAATCAGTGCTTTTCCAATGAAAAGCTGATTGCACTGAAACATTTCCAGACCAGCTGTAGTGAGGACAAATTCATTAATATATGCCTTTGAGCATGCTTTGTTTCAGGTGTCATAGGAAGATAAATGCTGTAAAGTTTTTCCTGCTTCAGGTGATGTGCTCAGTTACTATTTCAGCAGGGCTGCATAGAAATTGAGACAAAATGGGATTGTGGAGATCCAGGCAGGAGATCAGTACCTGGAGGCGGCTGATAGTCACTGCTGCTCTGGGTGAAACGCATGCTGGAAGTGCTACTGCTGTCAGAGGCCGCAGGTGCAGGGACAGTAGGCTGCAAAGGGATGCTGCCTGCTGCGAAGGGATGCTGCATCCTGCTTTGAGCAGGGGTAGTTCTGCCTCTCCATGCCTTTATCTGCCAGAAGTGAATGCAGCTGCTACTGTGATAGCTGGCAGCTGCTGTGGTCAGAATAATGTTGCAGGTCAACACTTATTTCTGCAGGCTTTCCTGTTAAAGATGAAGGTAATGGGCAAGGGTTGGCTTTTTCTTTGGTCTTCAGGAGTAATAGAATCACAGAATCATAGAATGGTATGGGTTAGAAGGGACCTTAAAGATCATCTAGTTCCAACCCCACTTTGGGCAGGGACACCTTCCAGTAGACCAGATTGCTCAAAGCCCCATCCAATCTGGCCTTGAACACTTCCAGGGAGGGGGCATCAACAACTTCTCCCCAGAGATCAATGTAAGCTTGTATATTGTCATGGTTTGTATGTTGTGGGCTTGGAAAAATAAGATCATACGTAAGAATTCATTCTTCTCCTCCCTTACACTTATTTCTGAACATAATTGTGATTATTGCATGTAGCTGCTAATTATTTGCATTTCAGATGCACGGAAGAACAGCAAAAAACCAAAAACAAAACCCAGAAAAAAGAACCACCAGGTGCAGACTCTTAGCATTTAAGCACAACAGTGTTTGCTGCTTGCTGTTGTTTGTTGTATTTCACCCACAAGATTAAAACATGACACTGCACGATGGAATTCGGCACTTCTACAGAAGGTTTCTATCAAGCCTTGGACTGTATGTCTAGCTGAAGACTTGACCCTGAGTGATCACCAGGAGACACTGTTTGTAAGGTGCCCGGTGAAGGGCTTTACTGAAGAAAATGCCTTAACAAAAGCAACACGAGGACTTCCATTGTAAACTTCATGACAAGGAGCTCTGAAAGCACACAGTAAAATTAAAGGGCAGCACTTATTGAAGCGACAAAAGCACATATTTGTATTCCACAGTATGTAGCATGGAATTAAGTGCCACGGGATAGATAGGCAATAGGATTCAAAGGATGGGTAGAGACATCTGTGAAAAATAGTCTATTTGCCAGAGTTAACTCTGTCAGGGGTAGCATCCACTGTTTATTAATCATTTATCAACGAGTAACTTCTGTCCTTATCTGGAGCTTCACTGTAGCAGATGTTATACTGATGCACAGAGAGAGTCAGTCCCAGTTTAAAGGTATTAAAAATCTACATACAACTTCAGAGAAGGGATGGGAGGCAATCAAATGTTACTGTAGTTCCACCTTTTCTATGTTGTTATTTGTGCTTTTTTTTTTTTTTTTTAAAAAAAAAAAAGAGGCTTGGGAAGACACTTTCCTGAAAGAAAAAAGTCAAATAATATATCCAGTGGGAATTCAGAAATTAGAGAGTAAGGGAAGAATATTAATTTTTCTCTATTTCAGGTGGTGGTTGCTAGAGACAGGGCAAAATACACTCTTGTCTGATACATAAATTCTTCTGTTTCTGTTGATAAAAAGCACAACATAGGCGAAAACTAAAGAAACAGGGCAGAAAAGGTGGTATTTGTAAAACTGTCTTTTATTTCCAATGCTGAATAATCAGGCATTGTGCCACCAACCCTCTGTAATCATGAGACTGCCTTTAAAAAATCAGGAGGCTTTGAAAAGATAAATATTCACTTTATTTGTTTTCAGTTATTTAATCCTTTAGGGTTCACACCCTGTACTCAGCAAAATTAGCTGCCCCTGACCCAGTCTTCCTTTGCAGCCTCTGCTGTATCAATGCCCTGTGTGGGGAACGGCTGTGCTGTGTCCTTGGGAGAGACTCAGATCCATCAGTGCTGGAGAGCACCACCACCCATCCATTTTTTGCCTTCAGAGCTAGACATTGTCCACCATGGGGATACTGTTGTGGTTTTAACCTGGCCAGCAGCCAAACACCGTGCAGCTTCTCACTTATCCTCCCCTGCCTCTGGGAGCTGGGGAGAGAATTGGAGGGGTAAAGGAGATTTGTAGGTTGAGATAAAAACAATTTTCAATTGAAATAAAATAAAAATTAAAATAATAATAATGATAATAATAATACTAGACTATACAAATGAGTGATGCACAGTGCAATTGCTCACCACCCGCCAACTGATGCCCAGCACATTCCCGGCTAGCAATCCCAGAGGAGAGAAAATTTTGAAACCACAATCCCAGAAGAGAGAGACAGCTTCCCAGCCAAACCTCATCTATATGCTGAGCATGCCTTTGCATTGTATGGAATATTCCACTGGCCAGTTCAAACTTGTTGCTCTGGCTATGCTTCTTCCCAGCTTGCTGTGCATCTGCACACTAGCAAAGCATGGGAAGTTGAAAAGTCCTTGATTTCTTAGCTACTAAAACCTTCAGTGTATTATCAATATTCTTCTCATACCAAATCCCCTACTAAATCCAAAACACAGTGCTCTCTTAGCTACTAAGAAGAAAATTAGCTCCATCCCAGCTGAAACCCAGACAGATATTGTCCATCAGAGTGCATCTTACAAAGGCTACTTGTTCAACGTGAGCTAAGAATGGACACTTGTAAGGGGTAGTTCTTCAGGCAGTCTAATTTTGTTGCAAGCAGAGGCAACACCAGAACTGTGAGCATGAGAGTCAAAACCCAAGGAAGGAGCAGAGGAGAGCCCAGGCAACTCATTTCCGCCTGGGACAGAAACAAGTACCCAACATTGACATCTGACTGCTACGTGCCATCCACTTGAGTGTCCCAGCAGAGCTGAAGATGTATTTTCCTCTTACAGGGATGCAATCTCAGCAGAAAAGTGCCAGATGCTGAGATAATTTGAAGAAATAGGAAGAAGTGGGCTATTTACTGGTCTGGACATACTTTTATTTTCAACTACTATAATTTTTAGCTGTCTCAATTAATTTAGGTCAAAGAGTCAGCTATGCAACTTAGTCCAGACAATATCAGGCTGTAAAAACTCTTGTTGAGTAGCACCAAGGTAAGGGTGATAGCATTTGTTGTATATCTGCTGCCCCATATCTTGTGTGCAGTCCCTCTTTAAGGCACTGTGAAATGTGACAAAGCATGGCCAAATGTGACCATACACAGCCCAAGCTCTGCTCTGCCTGCTAGTGAGCCATTGCTGCTTTGTTTGCTCTCAGTGATCATGGGAAGAAAGAGTTATTTCCTCCTGCTTTAATGAGCTATCATAGAAGGAGATAAACAGCAGTGGAAATAACATAGATTGGAAGATTTTGGTGAACTTATGAATGGGGAGAAGATTAGTTTTAGAGCTTGGATATAGAGGTATTTAGAAGTTGGCATTAAGACTGGGAATTTACACAAGAGGCTTGTCAGCAGAGACAGAGTTACTGGTTGCTGTCATATCTGCTAGATGCTAACTAAGATCTCTATCTTCTCTCTGCCTAGGTAAACACTCGGCTAGAGGCTCTTCCTTCCCTTAGAGGGAGCTCCAATGTCAGGTTCCTCTCACCTCCTATGAGGACAATTCATGTGAATAAGCACATGTGAATCTAGCAGCTGCCTTTCCCCTGACCTGAGCTTCTCTGCTACCACCTTTTCATTCCTGGAGCCCCCATCTGTATCTCTGCCTTGAAATCACAAAACTTCCTGCAATTCCTCTGTCTCAAGCTATACAAAGTCTCTTAGGACTCACACATGCCTCAGGCAATGATCTGGTCTGGTCTCATTTGGCTTTGAGAATCTCTGGACTTAATCATGAACTCTGATGGCAAAGACCAGCTTGCCATGAAGACCCCTTAAACATGGACACAATTGTGTGATATTGTGTCACACAATATGTGACACATATCCAGTCACATACATGCGTATTTTTTCTCATGACAACTATTTTAGACTTTTTGTCTGAAAAAAATAAAGATTTTTAGGAAAAAAAAATCCAAACAAAAAAATTCAAACCCAAATGAAAAAAGCCCGGATATTTTTCATATAGAAAAGGTGCTGCACCAGAAACCTGATTTCTATCAGAACACTAATCCAATGGGATTTTTTTAGCAGCTCAGAGAAACTTCCTGGCTTTTTAGTGATCCTTTGAGTGATCAGATCCCTACCTCTAATTCTTCCCTTTATGCTATTTTTGGCTGTTATATATTGTCATTAAGGCACAACCGATATTGAGGATTAGCTTTTTGTGTCTGTAGTTCAGACTTCAGGTAGAGCCTTTCTCATTCTTTCAGATATAATAATGAATATTCACGGCTGTGTCAAATACTGTCCAGGTGTTCACCTATAAATATTCACAACTCATTGTTGTGTGTGAGCATAAATCTGCATTATCTAAGCATGAATGTGAAATTGCTCAGATAGATCATGAATATTCATTGTCTAAATAGACTCTGAATTGCCCATAAACTGTCTCACATTTTAGCAGCTTGATCTAATAGTTCTTTCACAAAGAGTCCACAGCTTTACAAGTGACTGGTCAGAGTGGAGACTATAACATTTATCATTGTGTGCAGTGGTTACTCATGATGTTCTGATCAACGTACCAGGCAAGCACAAAGTCTTTCTGCATTTTCTTTTTCAGTGTATAGAATGAATTGGAACACGGTTCCATCAAATTCACTCCAAATTCTATATTGTCTGTTTCATCCTTGATGTTCTCTAGGCTCAACTTGCTTTTTTTATAAATCAGGGCAAGATTATCTTTCTCCCAGACCCACAGACACAGTGTATGTGGGGCTGTGTCACTTTGTGTTACTGGAAAAAAACCCAAAAACCAACCAGCTCTGGTGCCAAGCAATGAAGAATTAACCCCTGAAATTGTAGAAGTGTAAGGTCCTGCTTGTTTCTGTGGTTGCGCTAGAGCTGTTGTGGAAACCAGGCTTATTCCTGGACTGCTTGAAGGCTACTTGGTGCCATTGGAAAATTACCAGGGGCAATGTTTTTCTGCTCTTCTCAGGACCCTTGTCCCACTTGGTGTACATCTTCTATCAGATACCCACAACAAGGCAGGATTTCTATGAAGCAGATATTAGACCATTTGATCTAGTATTAGACCAATTGATAGAATTGGAAAAATTATCCAAACTTTTAAGCTTTTAGACATCTACAGTGCCCTAAAAATACTTCTGGGTGTTTTGGTATTTTTTGTTTTTTTTCCCCAGAGAAGAAGATGAGGATGTCTGGATCATGTGTAAGTATCTGCCAAGTTTAACCTGTAGATGTCTATCTTTAAAGAAAGTACTTCTATTCTGTGTTCCTCCATTGCCTTTTGGTGAAGTGGGTAGTGTTCACTGTCCTTTCCCATGATCTGAGGAGGAATACGCTATAGCATGAGGAGCTCAGAGATGGAGATAGCAAGCATGAGAAGAAGAGGCTTATAGATACTGTAGATAAATTGATAGAACAACCAAAACTGGCAGGAACTCTGGATCAGAGCTTGGCCTAATA
Source organism: Antrostomus carolinensis (assembly GCF_000700745.2). Lineage (NCBI taxonomy): Eukaryota > Metazoa > Chordata > Aves > Caprimulgiformes > Caprimulgidae > Antrostomus > Antrostomus carolinensis. The sequence goes on along the minus strand of NW_010300003.1, from coordinate 6,240 downwards.
AAACAAGTGTGAACTTGACTCCCTGACCCAAAATCCTGGTCAGGCTTGGATCTATGTTCATCCTCTGCATGAGCCTCTCTTCCAAGGTGGTGTTAGGTGAAAAACAGTATGAAAGTCCAGTGCAATGCAAAGCACTGGAACAAAATACACCTTTCTGCTTTGTGTGCATTGCAGGGCTGCTGTACTGCTTTTTGTCTCTGTCTTTGAGAGTCCAGGAAGGTGACAGGCACAGTTGCAGGGGAGACGGTACCTTTTTACATTTATGTTCTCAGTGCCCAGCAATGAGTACTAGTGACTTCATTGAAGAAATAATGCAGGAAGTCCCTGCAGTTTAACTGAATCTAAAAACGTTCTGTCTCTCTTTACCTCAGATACATCCAGCCCAGCCAAACCTTTCATTTCCTTCATCGCTCTTACTTTATTTCCTCTGTAAAATGCTCTCTGGGTAGTGCGGGGCAGGAATCACCTGCCAACAGCGGTCAGACTGGGTGAACACCACCTGAAATCTTCTAGTACCCATTTATTATGTAAGTGAAAGGACAACTGTGCTATACCAATCAGGATACTGTAAAAGCTAGCAGTTGCTACCTAAAACCACAAAGATGCAGGAAATAAGCTGTCAGTGTTTGCTTTGATGGTACAATACTTCTAACAGGATCTTTCCTTGATGGAGATTTTCTTGTAGAGGAACTGGGTGCAGTGAAAGTTCTCTGAGATTGATCAGTATCTAAAATGTTAACAATATGGTAGAATTCAGAGGAGTATTGTCCCAGCCATGGAGGAGATATGAATTACATGAGAAATGAGAATCCTCAATCTAGAGATCAATGTAACTTAATTGCTAAGGTCATTTGTTCTGTTTGTCACTGCAGAAAATCAGGGTGCTGTATTTTTCTAGTTCACCTTTTTGCTTTTAAGGAAGTGTAACTGGACTCTGACAGAAAGCAGGATGCAAAGCAGCTAAAATCCTTAGATGTTTGGTCCTATGCTTGTTTTCAAGATCTGCTTCCTTTGCTCCAGTCTAAATGACTTCCTCAAATTATTTCTAGTTTTCACTTGCTGATGATGCCCCTGCTTTGTGCTAGTGATTTACTGAAGACAAAAAACCATAAAAGCTTGGGCAGAAGACATGAGCATCATTGAAATGAAGTACTTGACAGTAAATAGCACCACATTGTGTGGCACCTTTGACTGACAAGAGAACAGGGAATGGCCTGAAATCCCTTTAGGGGAAGATGAGGGTCGGGAAGAACAGTCTTAAGAGCTTCCCAGAGCCAAAGCAGAGATGAACAGTTCACCAACTCATATCTGCAGACGGTGATGTGCTGAGTCACTTTTTTAAAGAGGGAAGTGAAAAATAGAATAAAGTAAAAAATGCAATGTCTCTTCTTCAGGAAAAAGCTAATAAACTAAACCTTGTAGGAATAAGGGTAATTCTGACAGGATCCTGCCCATGGCCCTGAGAGGCATTAGCTTGGATATACAGCAGCATGATGGAAAATACTGTGTTTGTGTTAACAATCTGCTCCCAGAAACTTTACCAGACTTGATTTAGATGTGAAGGAGGTCATGATTACACCTCTCTGAGACTCACAGGGTCTGAACAATGTAGATGCTGAGAAAATATCATTACTTTTAATAATGTTTCATGTCTTGAAGCTGCTACCTGTGCTTCACTTCAAGCAGCTCAGGCTACTCATGGCTGCACTATAGTGTATCATAACTCAGGCTGGCAGCAGAGAAATTCTGCATGTCCCCGAAAAAAGGAGTGGGGCCTGCTGCCAGCTGGGTTGGGAGCTACTGGGGATAGCAGGACTGGCTGTAAAACCCACTCTGGAGTGTAAACTGAACACTGAAAACATGGCAGCATCAAGACTTTGCAAAGCCAGTACCCATTAAAAGAACAATTTTATTTCCTGAATGCCAACACAGAAGCAACTGTTAAGTGTAGCCTGAAAAAGAATGTTTATATGACTGAGCCAGAGCACACAAATGGTTGTGCTGTCCTTTTAGTACCTTACTGCACAAAAACTGCACAGAAAATGCTGTTCTCTTCAGCTGTGCTTAAATCAGGGACTCCCAAGCTTTCCTTCTGGGGAGCTATATCTAAACCGACAGGTTGCTTGGGAATCATTGGGAACTAACTAGTCCTATTGCCACATTCTTGTAGTGATGACAGTAACTGCTATCAAGAGGGAAAGGAGGATGCTGCTCCTGAACATACTTGTGAAAGCCTGCATGTGATCACATACTGTTGTTTTTGGAAAAATGCCTGCACATGTCCTTTGGCCCTTGTTTCATGTGCTGTGCTCTGTTCTTTTCTTTCTCCAATGGTACACCCTTGAGGGAGTGAGGTATCTGATAATGTCGTGGCCCTAACATGTGTCTCTGCTTCTGTGAGGAAATCTAAGTTTTAGACCATGTTGATTGCTCCAAAGTCAGAGCCTGCCACCTAAGATCCACGTTTCCAGAGCATTACACTGAGTATGGCTTTTGTCCCTCTTTTCATGAATAAGTATTTTCCTCTCCATGTGTCCAGCTCTATGAAGCTGTGAAAATGGATACGGATGGCCTCACTGAAGAACAGGCTGTGATAGAAATGACCCATTTAACCATTAATCTAGAATATATAAGAAAACTCAAAGACTGTTGAACTACATGTGTACTTAAGGGGATTACCCCATTCTTTCCCTTTTTAATATTTACAACTTCAGAAGTTGTCATATACCCTTAGCAAACATTTCTACTGAAGTTGATGAGAAGTTGAGCACCGATTTAATTTGGGGCAGGATGCAGCCTGCTGTTGGCTGAGGATGCTCAAGATGGTACTTTTACAAAGATAAACTGTCATGAGAAGACTTTAAATAGTTTATATTCTCTGATGTTTTCAGATTAAAACAGCAGCTTCAGTTTTTTCAGGCTTCTGTGTTCAGGGGAAGACCTTGTGTTCTCACCTTGCAAATAGCAGGACTGTCATTTGAAAGCTGTTTCACTGTTCAAACCGATGGAGAGCTGAGTATGAAGCATGACATTGGCAATGTCCTTTTAACATTTTGATTGGCAGGTCTCTACCTCCTGTCACTCACAATACCCAGAGAGGAAGCTATCTCATTAATAACAAAGAAAGAAAAAAATGAAGGCCATTGCCTTGTGTTGTTTAAGCGTGAGTTATAAGACTTTGTTGACACTTGCAAGGTGGAATAGTCTGTGTAGGTGCTTCCTATCAAAAAACTAGTAAGACAAGCAAATACATCCATCCAGTTATGCTCTCCTCCAGGAAGAGAGTGATCAGTGACATACACGTTACAAGCTACCGAAGCACAGGGAGCATCAGACAGAGGTTGTAGTTGTAGGTAACCAAGGGTAGGTTTATGTTGCTGTAGACTGCATGTCTATGGCTTGAACTTGACAGTGTCAAGTACCTAAAAGAAGCAGAGCCCAGCCTGATGCGGCCTCCAGCCCCATGTCTTGCTCAGAGGAGGGCATGCATCTCAGTCCTCCCCAAGGATCACGAGCACTCCAGATACTGCACAGTGGTGTGGGTCACATTGCTGGGGACTGTCTGAAAACAGCAGGGCCAGGGTTTGCTGGGGATGTGCAAAGGAAGAAGAGAGAAACTACTGCAGGAAACAAACTGATTCAGATGCACCAGCAGTATAGTGCTTCCTGCCTGCCTGCCAAGCGCGATGGCAAATCCAGGTGCCCTTTGACAACCTCTGAAGCAGCACGGAGCACATAACAATGGAGAGAGAAATGAAAGCCCCTCAAAGTAAAGCTGAGGAGCACGGAAATTAAAACTGAAGAGACAAGCGAGGAAGAATAGCTGAATAACCCTTTGCAGCTGGTACGTTCAGACGCATGTTGCAATTCTGGGTGGTGAGCTGCAAGCATGGATACCTGTAATGGTCCATGCAAGGCTTTAATTAATTTGCCTGTTTTTATTACAGTGCCTCAAATAATATCCTCCTCACTCAAGTTTGCAGTGGCACTTCTGTTCTTCCAACCAGAGCAGACTCAGCTTGTTGGTTGTTTTGGAGGTTTTTTTGTGTGTTTTTTTTTTGTTTGTTTTTGTTGTTGTTTGTTTTTTTGTGGGGTTTTTTGTTTGTTTTTTGGGGTTTTTTTTAATCACCAAGTTGCATTTTTCCTTTAGGGAAAAATAAAATAAATATCCTTACCCATTCTATGACTAGAATTCAGATTAATCTTCCTTGGACTGCTGTTTTACCTCCTCTGGAAATACACATAAGAATTATTAAGTGAGACATTAGAAGGCAGAGGGGTTTTACTGCTGCTTTTTCCTAGTCCTGCTTTGCTCAATGGACATTAACAAAATTTTTTTTAGTCTTTAGTTGTTCCCTCAGTATTCCCCTTCATCTTTAAGAAACCCAATACTTAAGACAATGTCAGAAAGATTTCCAGGACAGAAGACAGCAGCATGGAAATGTTGAAAAAACAGCCCTTTCCTCCACCGTATGAGCGCAATAGCAGTTTAAACTACCTCCTCCCCACTTCACTGAGGGGGCCTTTTCCCTGACTTAGACAAATCAGCTCTGAGAAAGAATTGTCATGCCCATCCACTTCCTATTCCATACACACTTTCTGAACTTTGTTCAACATCATTTTAGTGGTTTTATCCATGCCATGTCCACACTAGAGGGATCAAAGTGTGTCATTATCTCTTTCAGGTTGATATTTTTAAATGGAAGGCCTCAGTGCAAAGTTAGATTTGAGTGTCTATAGAGTTTTTGGGTAGCAGTGGTTCCAGCAGGTGATCACTGGAGCTGGACACCTCTGCTATATTTCCAGCCACTTCACAAGCCTGTATCTGTGTGCCTTTGCTTCCAGTTGATTTAGATGTTGTCCTCCGGGGGGGAATTAATTCTTTCTGGGAGTGTGGTAGGATGCTCAGAGCTTGGGGCTTCTGGCATGTTCATGATATCCATCCCTAGCTGCATTGTGTCCCACCACTTTATCTTTCATAATGAAATTCCTGTTCTCTTCACAGTCTTTTTTGCTGAACCACAAGAGGAAGCTGCAGACAATGCCACGGAGTAGGGGTAGATAATAATTTGTACATTAATCCAAAAGCAAGATTACTTCGGTTACAGCAATCTTTTCCACTCTCTTTTCTTGCTTTAATGAAAAATGAAAGAGATTCACACTCTACTGGGTCTGGAGGGAGGGCTGACTGTGTTTGCTGGTGGTGAAGGGAGCAGAGAAAAGTCTGAAGTATTTCCAAGGTTACCTCTGTGCTCCCACAAGTGCAGCTTGGTGGAGAGACTTTAGCAAATAGAGGATTGTGCAGTGTGCTGGGAAAGGCATGGGCATTCTCTGAAGTCTAATTCAGCTGGTGTGAGCTACCCTCTGGGCTTCCCTGCTTTCACCTTCACCTGCAGAGACAACCCACACCCTCTATTTTATCTCCCTAAGATAAGCGTCTCTCTGCAACACATTCCCTTGCCTCTGCCATTTTTACAGCAAAGCTGAGCTGGAATAGCTGGGGGAACAAGCCATGTTTTCCATCCCATTCCTATCTTTAATGCCCAAAAGATGTCATGGTGATGTTAGTCCAACTCACTTGCTCCACTTGTTTTAGGAAAGTGACTTTTAATGTAGTAATAAAGACCCAGCTACTTTTTTTCTACATTCATAAGCTGTAATTCTTGTCACTTCCTGGGGTCCCATAGGGAGCCACAGCATGACATTCTCCCATGAATCCACCTTTCTTCTTGTGACTGCAGCTGTTTTTGTGCTAATTACCCTGCCTAGTGCCGTTGGTTGAGTGCTTCTGTTATTAAATAAACACTGCTGTTGTATCAGCCTCTGGTGAATTTCTGGAAGCACTTCCTGAACACTTGGAGCATCGTTCTACCTCTACCTTTGTAGGATAGATGTGGGAGTATGATTTGGGGCGTGTATGTTTTTATAATAACAGATTCATATTTTTACAATCACTTCTGTAAGTGAAGGTTTTCTTTTTCTTTCCTTTTTTTTTTCCTTTTCAATTTCTTTTGGACATCTGTTCTTTGTTGCTGTTCAAACTTTCTTATTTCCTAAGGGTCTATATTTTCTGTGTTAATATTGCTCATCAGGAGAGCATATTAGGGACTCTTTCCACCTATCCAGGAGGGCTAAAAACCAAAATATATACACTGTGTTTCTATAGGATAAAAAATGTCTCTGAAATATGATGGTCTTTTGTTGTCATGTAGCATCATAGAATCATAGAATGGTTTGGGT
>NW_010300002.1:14190-19523 GCF_000700745.2 Antrostomus carolinensis | reverse complement strand
AAAAAAAAAATATACCTGGAGAACTACAGGCTGGTCAGTCTCATCTGTGCCTGGCAATGTCATGGAGCAGGTGCCCCTGGAAGCTATGCTAAGGCACACAGAGAACAGAGAAGTGATTGGTGCCAGCTAACATGGCTTCACTAAGAACAAATAGTGCCTAACAAATTTAGTGACCTCCTACAATGGGGCTACAGCATTGGTGGATATAGGAAGTGCAACTGTCACAATTTACCTGGATTTGTGCAAAACATTTGATACTGTCTCAAACAACATACTTGTCTCTAAAATTGAGAGATATGGATTCGATGGGTAGATCACTCATTGGATAAGGAATTGGCTGAATGGCCATACTCAAAGAGTTGCGATCATTGGCTTGGTGTCTGGATGGAGACCACTGACAAGTAGTGTCCCTCAAAGATTAGTATTGGGACTAGTATATTCAATATCTTTGCTGGGGACATGGAAAAAGGGATTGAGTGCACCCTCAGCAAGTTTGCAGATGACACCAACCTGAATGCTGTGGTTGATACCCTAGAGGGAAGGGATGTCATCAGGTGAGTCTTTGAAAGGCTAGAGAGGTTGGCCCATGTGAACATCAACCTGGTCTAGTGGAAGGTATGCCAGCTCATGGCAGGGGTGTTGAAACTATATGATCTGTAAGGTCCCTTCCAACCCAAACCATTCTCTGATTCTATAACTATGGAAATACTTGTAATGTATACTTTCTTCAGACTTGGGAGGAAGTAAGAAGGAGAATTTTGAACTGTGAATGTATGCGCATTGGTTTGTCTACATAACATTTTCAATTCATGGGAAACTGAACAATAATCTGTTTTATAAATATTTAAATTTTTCACATTTTTGTTTATAAAATTATATTTACTGACATCTGATTTTTTTTTAGGTTTTTTTATGGAAAAGCAAACTAAACACCCAGATTTAAATAATTCGAGACAGTGAATCTCTCTTAAATACGGTGTTTTTTTGACTGATCCTATGTAAAGCAAAAAAGGAAAACATCTCTTATGTTGTTCAAGACTGATAAGATATAAAGTGGCCTCAGGATTCTTATTAAATACCAAACATTTTTTCTGAATCTTCCATTTTTTGATGTGCAAATCAATCAGCACAAAGAAGCAGAGAAAAGTAGAAGTGTACAGAATTTACATAGTGACAGAGATGGATTTTAATAGACATGATTACGAAGTAGATGGGGGGGTGTGTGAATGTTGAGGGAGAACTGCAATTATTTTTAATTTGGAATGAAAAGCCAAGAATTTTCAAAAAGAGAAAAAATAGACATGCAAAATATAAAAAGAACTGAAAACGAGAGTAGTAGATGAAATAAAGCTCATTTGTCCCTTCTGTCCTATGCATGCAGTTAACACAGATTTCTTCACTCCTGTAGCTTTAATGATGTGCTGATGATTTCAGTATCTTCTTCACAGATAGTCATACCTTTCATATTGCAGGTTCATAAAGAAGCCATAAATTTTAGTAAGTGCCTAGAGAATAAAAAGGCTTGTTTGGGGATCTATCTGTGCTTAAAACCAAACTGTTCAGCTGCAATCACTGGGACTAGGAAATAACATAATTTCAATATACCTTTGGATATTATACTTGAGGATTGTATTCAACAAGAGCAGGAAACACAAGCTCTATTGTCTTAATAACATGCATGATGTTGATTAGCATTTAATTTATGTGTCTTCTGTGTTTATTTGTTTATAAAAATGCCCCATCTCTTCACCATAATCCAAATTATATATTGGAGCAGTTTCCATGGCAACTATGTATTTTTTTTTATTCAATAAAGAAACAATTATGTAAACTAAAACCATACATAAATTATCAACGCATAAGTTCCTGCTATCCCGGTTTCGAAGTCCATTCTTTATAACTTGTATTTCAGCAAATAAGCAAGATAGTAAATCAACCTTGAGAAAGTAAATAGTAAAGAGATAGTAAATCAATGAGAAAATTAAAAGTAGAGGGTTTTACTAAACCTTTTATTCAATATTGAGCCAACTATCTGTCTAGAAATTCTGATAATATCTGATTCAAAGCACTCAGAAATCATGAGTCATTCCCTTAAAGTGATGAGCCTGGTTTTTCAAAATCTTGATATTAAAAAAAAAAAAAAAAGAACACCAAAACCAAAAAAACCAACACTTTTTATTTGGTTTATTTCATATGTTATCAGTTTTGAAGGGGATTTCGTAGTCCAGTTGAGCTACAAAATTTATATTTTAAGGACGGAAACTTAAATTCTGAATTAATATTTGTATTCCAATAACATGTTCTACCTGCTAATATACAACAGTTCCAATCTCAGTCCTCTTTAAAAACTAAACGGTGTATTCAAACGTGCAGACCTACACCTCTTTGATTAGCTCTCTCTGTTGACTTCCATTATTTGACTCTGTCAGTGTAAAACAACACCAAACATCTCATTTGCAGTTAGATGTAGTTGAAATTAAGGTGCTCTAGCTAAGATTTCAGCCTTTAATTTCTAGATGCCAACTGAAGAGTCAAAATCTTGGAATATTTCATTACATTAAATAAATAAAGAAAAGTTCCTCCAAATCTTACTGCACTATTTCAATTTTGACAGTGAAAATGTTGAAATAAAACATTTTGACATTTGCTGAAATTTCATGTTTTGAGACTTTCATTTGAAAATATTTGAAATGTTGCTCCCGTGAATCAGAAAAAAAAAAAATGTTCTGTTCTGGAAATTTTTGGCCAAAATTGCAAATCCATTCACAACAGCTGCCAGACTTTCTGAGGCAGACAGCAAGATCTGATCTCATGCATTCTCATATATGTAGCTATGCTAAGCATAACTTTTCAACAAAAAACACAACTTATTACTCATCATTCCTGACTTACCGCGTTCTTGTCTATTCAGTAAATGGTTTTGTCTGCATAGCCTCATTCAAGAGTAGATCTTTCCAACTGTGTAGCAACATAGTAAATGTGCATAAAATCTGTGCTGTTATTTTTAATATGAAACCAAAAGAATGTACATTGGACAACAAGGTTGTCTCCATGAGAAATGCAGTGCATGTTGATTATCTCCATGTCAACATAACGTCTATTTATAATTGTTACCATTCAAGGCTTTGGATAAGAAACAGAATTTTCTGTTTACCACCATGATTAACCTCATTACCTTAGTGGGGTATTCAGTATGTATGTTTTAAAGTACTCTTGAAGCTTTCCAAAGACAGAAGGCCGAACAAAATTTCAGACATATGCCATATTTAATGTACAGGATGCAACTAGAAATTGTGTGGAGGAAAGACTGTATCAGAACCTATTTCATTGTTTATTTTGTCTATTCAGTGATGTATTTTCTCTATTTAAGAAGCTGATGCAAAATCAAAATATTCAATCCAACTCCAAATTTTCTTGGATTTTTTTAAGTTTTAAATTTTTTTTCTATGTATTATACATTTATATATTGTTTAAATTTAACATGCAAATATTATGCAAGTACATACTTCTTTTTGATGATTTTGCAAGTCTTTCCAAGTGGAGGTATTAGTAAAGGCTGAAGGAGAATTCCAAACATTTTATTCATCTTATATTGTTAGACAATAAGAAATACAATTAATGTTTCCAACAGATAAATAACTTCAATTCTACTCCCCTCTCAACAAATATTCTGAAAATACTTTATGTGCCAAACACTAGGAAAAAACCCACTATTCTGTGTAGTTCAGTGAATATGTTGTTTTTGAAGTACAAGTGAAATATAATACCTCATAAAATAACCTTTTCTTTTTAATCCGTAACATGTCATGAGCTAAGTGTAAGAAATTTTCTATACAAAAGCAAAAGACATATTTAAGGAAAATGTGAGAAATTATCTATTCTTAGGTTTTGACTCAAGAAGTTTTATGACACATTGTATAATTTTTGTACAGAAAAATGTCTTTAGCACCTATTGTGGACTCTGCTAAAAATACATACTTTACTCTGATGAAAATATATGAAATAGTTATCTTTTATTTAACATTTTTTTACAACATTATTCATTTCCCCTTTACAGAACACCGTACCCCTGTGGACCACATAAACTGATTCAGTAAAATGTTATCCCTTTCTTTTCTATTTGTAAATTCAAAAGCAGAATTTTTTGTGTCATACATAAAAGAATTCCTTAACCCTTGTTCCTCATTAAAGAGGAACATAAAGGCCTTACATTTTGCTCCTAAATTTTTCTTATTTCTTCTCAATTGGTTAATGCTGAATGGCCTAAGTATCTGTGCAGTACTAATAATTTATTAATCAAAAAGTAAGATGTGTAAGAGGTATATAGTCATGTAGGCATTTGACAGAGCATTTGGCCAATCAGAAGTTCAAAGCAGAAGTGAAAATACAGCAGTACATACCTTGGATAACAGCTTACCGAGGCTGCTATCTATCCAATGTATTTGAATAAGTATGTTTCCAGCAGAAGGATAAGAGATGGTTTCTTTACCTTTTTCTTCCAAACAGGTTCTGCTTAGAAGGGCAGAAGTGCAGTCCGTGACTACTAAAGATCAAGAATGACTTTCCACTGGCTCAGTTTTTGGATTCACACATGCCATCTATAGATGCATCACCGTCCCTGAAATGGATCTTTAGATCATGTGACTTCTCCGAGTTACTGTCAAAAGTAGAAGTTGACAACATTGCTGTGTAGCCAACTTAAAATGGACACAGCTTCAGGAACTAACCAAATTCACTATAAACCCTCTTTTTTCCTTCCAGTATTTCCTCTCCCACTAAATCAAGTCATATGCTACAGATTACCTTCTACTAAAAACAAATACAAGTAGTTTTTGCCTAAGTGCAAAGACCATAGACTATAATGAAGATGGAAAGAGAACATACGAGGAAAATCACATAAAATAGAATCACAGAAGCAGAGAATGGTTTGGGTTGGAAGGGACCTTAAAGATCATCTAATTTCAACCCCCCTGCCATGAGATAAGTCATATGCTACAGATTACCTTCTACTAAAAACAAATACAAGTAGTTTTTGCCTAAGTGCAAAGACCATAGACTATAATGAAGATGGAAAGAGAACATACGAGGAAAATCACATAAAATAGAATCACAGAAGCAGAGAATGGTTTGGGTTGGAAGGGACCTTAAAGATCATCTAATTTCAACCCCCCTGCCATGAGATGGCATCCCTTCCACTAGATCAGGTTGCTCAAAGCCTCATCCAACCTGGCCTTGAACACTTCCAGAGAGGGGACCTCCACAACTTCTCTGGGCAACCTGTTCCGGTGTCTGACCTTTCTCACAGTAAATAATTTCTTCCTAATATCTTATCT
>NW_010300002.1:0-14145 GCF_000700745.2 Antrostomus carolinensis | reverse complement strand
TCTTTCCATATAAAACCATTACTCCTTGTCCTGTCACTCCTCGTCTCTGATAAAGAGTCCGTCCCCATCTTTCCTGTATGCTCCTTTTAAGTACTAGAAGGCTTCTGTAAGTTCTTCCTGGAGCCTTCTCTTCTCTAGGCTATACAGCCCCAACTCTCTCAGCCTGTCCTCACAGGGGAAGTGCTCCAGCCCTCTGATCATCTTTGTGGCACTCCTCTGGAAACTGCTGAGCTGGTCCATGTCTTCCTTATGCTGGGGGCCCCAGAGCTGAACACAATACTCCGAGTGGGGTCTCACAAGAGAGAGTAGAGGGGGAGAATCACCTCCCCCAGCCCACTGGCCACATTTCTTTTGATGCAGCCCAGGATGAGATTAGCTTTCTGGGCTGTGAGCACACACTGCTGGCTTGTATTCGGCTTTTCATTCACCAGTACCCCCAAGTCCTCTGATGGGCTGCTCAATCTACTCATCACCCAGCCTGTGTTCATGTTTGGTACTGCCCAGACACAGGTGCAGGACCTTGCACTTGGCCTTGTTGAGCTTCATGAGGTTTGCATTTTATTATGACAGTTTCATTTTGTAATGAAAAGGAATTAAAAAAATAAATTTCCACAATAAAATATTTATTTTGTCACAGCAAAAACATTTTTTTCATTAAATATTTTACTTACCAGATTAATAAAGTTGTTTATTTCCTGAAAAATATTTCAGTAGCTGTAATTTTCATTTTCCAACAAAAGTTGTATTTTGTGGAAAATTTCTGCTTAGCTCCAAAAATTAACACATCTTTGGCAACAAAACTCACAGAAAAGGGCTGGGAGTTATCTAGAAAGGCCTATTTACATTTTTCTTATTATTCATCTAAGTGATTCAGTGTTACTAGGGGATAGCAGTAGTTCTGCTTCAGTAAAGAGAAGTTAACACATTTAATATTGTGAATTTACTGCACTGAAATAATTTTTAAACAGGGTTAATCAGGGTGCTAGTTCCGATGCTGATGACATCCTGCAGTTCTCCACCATCTTACCACTGTGCACAAAGGGCTTCAGCTCTGCAAAACCTCACTGCTTGTCATTTCTCCTCTGGCATGGTTTAATTGCAGCCAGCAACTAAACACCACACAGTCACTCACTCACTCCCTCCATGGTGACACAGGGGAGTTAGAATTGGAAGAGTAAAAGTGAGAAAACTCGTGGGTTGAGATACACACAGTTTAATAGGTAAAGCAAAGCCACATACACAAGCAAAGCAAAACAAGGAATTCATTCACTACTTCCCATTGGCAGGCAGGTGTTCAGCCATCTCCAGGAAAGCAGGGCTTCATCACCCATAACGGTTCCTTGGGAAGACAAATGCCATCACTCCAAACATGTCCCACTTCCTTCTTCTACCCCAGCTTTATATGTTGAGCGTGATTTCATATGGAATGGAATATCCCTTTGTTCAGATGGGGTCAGCTGTCCACACTCTGTCCCAACTTTTTGTACTCTCTCATATTACTGGCCATCAGGGCAGTGTGAGGAGCAGAAAAGGTCTTGACTCTGTGTAAGCACTCCTCAGCAATAATTAAAATCTCCCTGTATTATCAACACTGTTTCAAGAACAAATGCAAAACATAGCCCCATACTGGCTACTATGAAGAAAATTAACTCTACTCCAGTCAAAACCAGCACAGTTGGTGCTGGTTTTGGCTGGAGTAAAAATTCTCCTGTTGCTGGTGATTGCTACTTTTAGGCACAGTTGTTCCTAGGTTGTTTTTGAAATGGTAGCTTAATTTTTTCCTTGCCTGCATCATTTTCACAGGCTAGGTTAGGTGAACCACATATGCAGATATGCTGATGGATGTAGAAACAGAAACTTAATATGATCATAAAATCATAGAATGGTTAGGGTTGGAAGGGACCTTAAAGATCATCCTTAAAGCAACCTGTTCCAGTGTATGACCAGCCACACAGTGAATAATTTCTTCCTAATATCTAATCTAAATCTACATTCTTCCAGTTTAAAGCCATTATCCCCTGTTCTGTCAGTACCTGCCCTTGTAAAAAGTTCCTCCCCAGCTTTCTTGTAGGCCCCCTTCAGGTACCAGAAGGCTGCTATTACTCTAATTACTCTTATAGAATTTGTGCCCCTAAACATGGTTATCCACTAACCTCACTGCAGTTAAATGTCCAAATCTATTAAATGACATGAGGTCCTCTAAAGCTACCATTTAATTAGTGTCAAATGTTTACTATAATTACTATAAATTCTATATGTTAAATTGAAAAAAAAAATGGTGATGTGACTCTGCTTTGCAATGAAATTAAATAGTTTTCATGGAAAAAAACAGGACCTGCTGTAACTAGAAATTTAATGTAGCTCTTTCAGTGGATGGGAAAGCCTCAGTAAACTTCACAATTGTTTACAATTACATAAGGTATCACTTCAGAAAGTCCAAGCTATAGAACAGAGACCCCCTGTATCATGATTTATTTTCTCAGTTAATATGAAGTGATGCTGTCCTACTGACTGTGAAAAACCTTTAGTTCTGCAAGGGGGAAGTTTGTAGCAGCATCTCTTTGCTTAAACTACATAAGCAATAATATCTCTATTTTTTGCTAGGCAGGAGAACAGAGCTTTGGAATAGATTTTATTTAGGAGTTTTCCCTAAAATTTGGTCTTGGTCAGAAAATTGCAACATGTCAAAACTTGTAGGTCAGTGCTTCAGCTATTTTGGTGACTGCAGTGCAGTGTACAGCTCATATTAAATTAGATGGATGTACTGGTAACAGCAGTCTCCATTTGCCAGGTGAGGTAGCTTGTTCCCACAATGTCTTCACCAATACTCAAGCAATTTGCATGTTATTGAAAAACAGAGCTCCCAACAATTCCCTGGGAACACTGAGGGGAGGAGCATCTCCAAGGCAAACTTATCCTTGATTAATTGCTTATAAACCTATGCATAGGACTGTGGGAGTATGCTAGTGCATGTCTGAAACCCAGTTTGTGGCTCAGATGAAAAAGACGTACGTAGACCTAGATAATAACATTCACATTTAGAAGAATCAAAATTTATCCTGCATTCTGCTTTATTCATACTTACATATGTTTGTACTTATACTTGCATGCCCGGATGTGGTAAGAGGGCAAATTATGATGGGGAAAAAGAAGAGAAAAATATAAGAAGCTCTCTACTTAGGTCAGTAATACCATCATGGTTTTACTATCCATGTGTAAAGCAGTAATGCTTATCAAAAGGCTATCATTTACAATATCGTGTATACCAAATTCCTTTCCCAAAAATTTTTTTAGTGTTCAACTTTCTAGTAGTAAAAATTGCACAAGGCCAAAAGGCTAGTGCGAACAAACTGAAAATTTTGATAGATTTATAGTCAAATCATAGTAAATAAGAACATTTTTTCCAGAATTATTTGCAAATGAAAGAAGGTTAAGAGCTTTATGTAGGTGCAAAGTATGGTTTTAAAAAACAGAACAACACGAAACAACAACAAAAAAACACCAAAAAACAACCCAACTCTGCTTTGGGTTCACTATTACAGTTGTTCCTATGGTAACTGATTATTTGTACTGCATGCATCATCATATATATTTCAGGAACTGGAGTGCTGGAAAAAGAGGAAGGAAAAAGAGCACATGTTACACTAAATTAATTCCAAAGACAAGTCCATATTAAAATACTTGACCCTAGAGTAAAAAGCGAAACACCTTTATGTGATTTCACCCACTTGACACTTGAAAGTGTGATTCTCAGAAAGGGGACTATGAGAAATTGATTTACACTTACTCATCTGCTTCTTGTTTTGTTCTGAATCATATCTCTAACTGATTGTCAAATAGCAGTTTCAGTCTTGTCTGAGCTGCACAACCAAGGCGCTGAAGGGAGAAAGTATTCAGTTGCTACCTAGACCACGTACTTCCATGGGAGTTCAGGCAGTGGCAAAGCACTGCTAGCCATTCAAAATAGCTGGTTACCACAAAAAAAGGCAGAGGCATGCCCAGAAAGGAGCATGAGTTCCACTACAGAAGCTCATTTGGAAGACAAGATCTGTCAGCTTCAATAGTGTTCAGTCTTTTGGGCTAGGTAACATAAGTTCCTCTCGAAGCTTTCTTTTGTTTATGTACTGTCGGGCTTTAGTGTGAGGTCTCCAAACGCTGAACTTCCTACTGAAGTGCAGAATGATTCATCTGCTTCTGAGAGCCAGGGCTGAATAAACAAAGCTGGCAGCTATTAAAATGCCCTTTCCACTGTAATTTGAAAACATCAGATCCTTTATCAGTGAGGTAATTTAAACTTGAAACTTTTCAAAGTTCAGTAGTTTATCACAAAGGAACACTGTTATTTACACTTTAAAAATTATTCTACAAAGGACAAAAGGAAAAGGATGAAATCCGCAGAAACTTATAATTGCCTTGTCCCTATTTATATATACCACAATTCCAACTGAAATCAAAGGCAAGTCAGACTCCCAAAGAAATATTAGACTCCTAAATACCTTTTCACATCTGTTTTTTACTTATGTAGACCAGGAATTAAATGCAATTAAGTAGAACCCATTCAAAAGTATGTAAGATGAAAATTTAAATTTCTTTTACTGTCTTGAGTTCTGCCTCTGTTCCTGTGCATAAGTACTGAAAAAGTC
Source organism: Antrostomus carolinensis (assembly GCF_000700745.2). Taxonomy (NCBI): domain Eukaryota; kingdom Metazoa; phylum Chordata; class Aves; order Caprimulgiformes; family Caprimulgidae; genus Antrostomus; species Antrostomus carolinensis. The sequence goes on along the minus strand of NW_010300002.1, from coordinate 9,502 downwards.
AATCTCTATTTCCTATACAGGTCTGATGCTTCTAAACTTGGCATTTTTCTGCTGAAGTACCTTGAGAAGTCCATCCTGTTGAACTGTGAGACTGTCAAACACATTCAAGGCTCCTATAAAATGCAGCTGCGGTTGATAATTTTTTTCTAAAAGGATGCCATAATGCCACCATCCATCTTTTATGTAATACCTTAGAGAATTTGTATGGGAGAAGGAGTTCTGTTCAATCAAAGACCTAACAGGGATCCAGCCCACGTATCTCTCAAAAGCACCCTATCAGCAATATACAGAGTGTACTGAAGTTCTCCAAGATATGCTGCTGTGCAAGGACAAATCTGATGTTACAGAGCGTACACAGGCAAAGTGTGTTTAGTTCTGGTTCTTGTTTCTAAAGCTCTAACTATATTTAAATTATCCAGTCTCTGAGTAAAATGGAACCCCGTGAGCAGGAACTACAGTTACAGTTGCCCTCCCACAACTGAGTACCTTCAGTGTTAGACTAAGAAATCACGTTCTTTTCTGTCTTTTCTTTTTCAAGAAATCTTGAAAGATTTTCAGCACAATGTTATGGGATCAGATCAACAGGAAGCACGTGCTCCTCTGCATTCCATGTTAATGTGCAATGGAAGTTTTTTTCGGCATTTATCAACAGGAAGCACGTGCTCCTCTGCATTCCACCAGGTTAATGTGCAATGGAAGTTTTTTTCAGCATTTGGTAAGAATCAAAGTATGATCTTAAACGAGGAGAGAAAATAGGTGTCTCACTTCTTGAGGAAGTTCTCTGAAGTGTGAGGAATTTAATTCACTATTCCCTACCCAGCCAATGCATCTCATCAAAACCAGCATGGCTGAAGACATGAAATGTGAATCTGAGGAACTGTGAGAGGGCTTGCTGTATGAGAAGGGTATGCTAAGGTTGTGGTACCATAGAAAGGTAAGGACAGGGTAAAGCACAACTGTAGGATCCTAGTTTGGGGAACTGAGATGTGTAGTATGAGGAAGATACTAAGATAAGCCTCTTCTGTGCCTGTGTGTGACTTGTCATGGAGTTAAAGCTCCTTATACTTTACCAGTTTTCCCATTAATTGCCTCTGACATTGATGTACCTGTAACTCCTACTACACTGCAGCAGTTACTAAGGGTTACATCTAACTGTCCTGAATTTGAAAACCTGAGCCCTTATTGTGCCTGAGGGGCAGGAGCACTATCACTATTCTTCTTCTTGACACAGTTTAAAAGAAAAGAGCTGTTGAAGACCTTTTACAACAAGATTTTTCACAACAAGATATTTCAGCATTTTCATTCTTGCCCTTCTTCCGTGAAAACTGTGACATCTTCTTTGAGCTGGACTTACATGAATTATCACAAGACAAACTTTGGACTTATCCAGATCCTTGCACTCAGTGAAGAAAAATCACAAGAAAAAAATATTTTTTCCAATTCAACTGTTCATTTATTGTTTAACTGACTGTCCTGCAAAATCACAAATAACATCTCTAAGTTCCTTAGGATATAAAACTGGGTACAATAAATATTAACTTTTCAAATTACTTTGCCTTGATAGTGGTAGTGTACCTTGTTGGGGCCCTAGCTATTCTGAAAGAGCTCGAGCCTTAGCATAACTACTTGAGCTAGATAAGAAAGGGTCAGCAAAATACCATGACCATATAAGGATAGAAGAATGCAGAAGTAAGATAGTAAGTAGAATAACAAGAAGAGCGATGTGTAAATATGACTTAAGGCTTAACCTATCATATAATTGCACGATGTACAAGCTTAACCAATTATATAGTGCTCTATGCGTGTGTACAGCAGCAATCTACCAATTAAAACATAGCCTTTGTCTCAAGACAGTATTTAAGACGCAGCCTTAGTGTAATAAAGTTGGATTTGAACTTACATCTCATAGATGTGTCCGTGTTCATTTCTCGCTCGCCTGAATGCCCGCGGCAATACCTCACTCTACATGTTCTGTGTGGAGATTTATACACCAACATATCTTATTTTCCAAAGTAACCTTAAGATTCCACCCATTATTCTGTATATTTTATAATTGAAAGGAGAAGAAAAATTGACAATAACTGGAAAATATTTAACATACCTTGTGAAACTAAAATACTAAGGGAATGTGATGATATAATATTATTATTAATTTTTAGTAAGGTTCAGAAGAGCTGTGAAGTCTTAACTCTGGGCTTTGCAATCTTGTATATATCTTTCCTTTCCATGGATGGTCTAAAATTCTTTCCTAAATTCCAGTATATTAAAAATCAGACATGGAAATGAATGGGAATTCTTATACATTATTTCCCACCTCATATGTAGATTTTTTGACTTTTTCTTGTCTACTTTATACTATATTTATTTTTTTAGATATTGATATTTAATTGCCTAAATACAGTTAAAAAACAGTATTCTATCAATAGAAAAAATACATAGTGGTTTACAGCTGAAGAATGAGAAGAGTTGCCAAAGAGGAATCTGAATATTTTTACAAAGTTACTTCTGCTGTTTCTGAAACTGAGACAGATTAGAAAAATCAAGAGACAAGTGCCTAGGCTTTTGTTGGAAAAAGAGGAGTAATGTGCCTCTGAAACAGGTAGCTATACAAAAGTCATTCCATTCGAACAAAATTGTCAGTTTTAATGTCTAAATGAGATTGCCTGATCAACTACATTTTTTTTCCTACCCATACGAACCCTTTCAAATGTTGTAATTCTGAATCCTTTTAATGTTAGTGTGTTGAAATACAACTTCACAGAAGTGACAGTTCTGTAGTTTCTGCTCTTCACAGAAATCACAGGTACTTCATTCCAGAAAAGGTTTCCCTTTCACTGGCACAAATTCATGCTGTTGTTCCAGATTTACCGGTTAAACATACAAAGAAACTCAAACCAATCACAGTTAAAACACACCCTTGATGCTGCAGAGTTACTCTTCTCTGCAGTGAGAGAAGAGTTACCATCCTAATGTCAGCATGGACTGAATCTGTAGCTCAAACTCAACCGCCTTTGGATCAAGATGTGGAAATATTACCTTGCTTCTTCAGCCACACAGGTTACACATAAGAGTTCCTATAAATATAAGAATGTTTTTATATTGTATGTTTTTAGTAGATATGAAGATAATAACATAAAGATGTCAGTTCTTTTGTAGTAAATAGTATAGGGAGTAAGTTACAGGATGATGTGCTTTTCTAGACTTAGACTTACTTAGAAGTATTTTTTTATATATATAGAAGTAGAAAATACTTTTCATTTTTAAAATTACTTACAGTTTTCTATGTCAGTCTAGCCAAACTCAAATTTTGTTTTACTTTGGCAGTTCTAATTAACAGCACACATACATATACTGAGGGAAATAATCTACTGAAGCTATTAAAATTTGTGTTCCATCAAAAAATATCAAAATTTACAACATACTAAAAGCACATCAAGTAATTCGCTTCCAATTGTGTTTTAATAACTCAAAACCTAGATGAAGTCACTTAAAATATATAAGCTCAATTTTTACACATTTCCAAAAAAGAGCACTGTAACATCTCTGGCATGATGCTACAGTTAACGTTGAAGCACTGTGAAGGCAATGTGAAGAAGCAACTGTACTGTGCTTTAAGGTTAAAGTATTTTTGTTTGTTGTCTTCACTTAAATACCATTTTGGCTTATTGCTTAAATAAGCTTTAAAAATGTACTGTTGTTTGCTTTGGTGCTTAAAAGTTAAGCTATTTGGAAAATTGTGCTTTTTCTCACTACCATGTTGAAATTTACAGTTCATCCTCCAGCTCAAACTGCTGCATTGTTTACACCTCATCAAATTTTCTTTAATTCTCTTCATCTTCTTCTCTGCTGATAAAGACACCTGTCTTTATCCCCACTGACTTGAAAACAGCCCAATGGAAAGCAGTATATGTCTTGGAAAAGTTAATATTGAGAGCAAAATTATTTCATAGTTTGAAGTTTGGCTTCATGGCAAATAAAAGGACTTCCAGCAGAGCTTCATCTAACCTCTTTTTCTCTTTAGAAACAGATTTGCTTCAAACACTGTTGTTGTTAGAAATCTTGTAATTACTTCCCTACTAATAGTGATATGGTAGAGCAGGATTCTCATTACAGCTATTATATGAAAATAAAGTTTTCATTTATTTCAGCTTACAGAGATAAACCTTAATCACTCAGTAAATTTTATTAGGCAAAGATATTATAAAAATATCTTTCCTAGTAAGCTGGCTTGTGAAAGAGAAAACAATAGTTCTGTCAACTGAAAGGCTGACCTAACTCTGCTATAGGTAATGGAAATAATCCAGATGAGATAAAAATGAAGTGAATCTGTCTGTGAATATATTTTAAAGTCTGAACAGCAATACTGAAAGCCTTTTGCAATGCTCAGTGGATTTAATTTTGGTTTAAAGACATTTCTTCTGATTATACAAGGAAGCCCTGTTTGTACCACGTTAAATCCCTGGCTTCTTTTAACTGGAATATCACTAATGTCTGGAGAGGTAACAGAGCAAACTCTGATGGGTGACGTATGTTCTCATTTTCTCATGGCATACTTTTTTGAAGAGCGTGTGGCTGGGCAACAATGGATGAGGCTGCTGACTGCCTTACTCTGACTGCTCTTCTCTAGAAGTGGTGGCAATTTCTAGCAGCATGAGCCTTCCCCAAGCGGAAGCTGAGCATACGCTGGACCTGAAAGCTTTGAGAGGGTAGAGATGGAACAGGCAGAGAGAGGAACAGGAGTCTGAACATGCAAGCAGTCACCAGCAGTGAACCTGGAACCAAATGAAGACGGAAGACTTTTGAGAACAGGGAGATTTTTCAAAGACCTTGACAAGGCCTCTAGACAACTTCTTCCCTCCAAGAACTCAGAACAGACTGTATGGAGTTAGCATTTCCTTTATATATTATCTGCTTATTTGTCTTTTTAACTCTTCTGTTCTTCATAAAAAACAAAAAAAAACAAACAAAAAAACCCAAACAAAACCAAAAAAACCCTTTAAAAAACCCTTCTTAGATCTATTAAAATACAAACTTTTTTGACCTTAAAGCCTTGATGGTAGTTTTACTGTGCTCAGTACACAAATTCTACAGACATGGACCTCAAATCTCACAGCAGCTTCAGAATCCTATCACACTGAATAAAATTAATATAAATGCACTAGAACGAAATGAATCTTTACCACTGTTGAGAGGACTGTTTCATTTATTGCTGTTGATCTTTCTTTCATCTGTACTGGTCACATAAACAAAATTTGCTACATTTTTGTTCTCTAAGGTGTGTGACTCAGTCATATAAGGCATCAGCAAAACTCAAGACATTTTGGGTAGCAATTTTCTGTCTTTAAGACTCTTTAGTGTTATTTATTTCCTAGTGTACTTCTAACACTAGGAAAAAAACTGAATAAAAAATAAGTAACTGGAAGTATTAGTTTTGTTTTCTGAAAGGAACTGGAACAAGGTCTACAATGTTTTTTTCCTTATCTGGAAGCCAATCTATGAGTGAAATATGATATGAAATTCCAGGTGTATACTATGCAGTTGAATCCTAATATCAAATGCATAACAGGTCACTGCAAGCTCAAGCATACAGTTTCAACAGTTCACATATGGTTCTGTGCTTTACTTCTAATAACTTTAAAAGAAACAAGAAGGTCCAAAGACAAAGACAACCAGAAACATGGAATAAACAAAAAAAGTTTACCAAGATTCAGAATAACATTAGAGAGTTATATCTATATTAAGTGTATCTGTACTTACATTAGGTAGGATTTAATATTTATAAGGCATCTAAAATCCCATTCTTTGGGGCATAAACCAGCTATTAAGTGCCAATGAACTGAAGTAGGTATTTTGCCACGTAACTAGATGTTCTGTGACTGAGTTTTGTGGATAAGCAGAAGATATAGTGCTCTTTGTGGGGGAAGGAATTTGTTGTCCCCTCCTGCATCCATAGTCCTGACAAATTGCAATCCTGATGTGGTAGATGCAGGCATTTTTAAGTGTTTGTATTTGTACCACTGCCTTTTAGACTTAGTGTTTCTCAAAAATATTGTATGTCATTTGGTTGTATATGAACTGTAAGATCATATAGTCAGAGTTGTTTCACTGTTTGGAAAAGCCATTCCTTCCTTGATCCTTCTCTAATTTGCTTCAGTTTTAAAAGCTCATTGCATAAGATCTTCACTGATCTGATAAGGCTAAGTGGAAAAAAATCTACAGCTTCAGCTCTTAGAGTTAGTTCATCTGCAAGATTTCCAATTTACTAGTGAATAAATTTGTCCCTCATACTAATATATACAGAAATGAATGCTCACATAGCCTTAAATAATATTTCTAAGCTCTGTTCAGAAATGAGCACTGAATATGTCTCATTTCTGATGAACACAAAACTTATTCCTAGCTGCCTTTTATGTCTCTTGCTACTTTTAAGTAATTTTACTCCCTACTCTTTCTAATTTTATCTTTATAAATTTGTTCTATTCTTTTGCAGAATTATTCTTAGACATGTGGCAATTTCCAGTGTTCCTGCAATATCTTTCTGGTGTAGGAGTCTCTCTCAGTGTTGCTGCCTTTCTCTCACACAAGGCTAGTTTAGTGTTGTGCTTTGAACACTCTGATTTAGATAATGACACTGCAATATGTTCCTTAAATTACATTCCATACCTGAGTTTGCTGAAGCCTTTTTTTTTCAGCATCCCAGCCTCCTCACAGTGTTTCTCGCACACTTTCCCTTTCTTAAAAGAAGGTTCTCTGATATTTTTTAATGACTTTCACTCAAACTACCTTCCACACTCAAGTCTTAGCTAGTGCTTTCCTATTACTTGGATTCAGATCTAAAAATAACTGCTTCACTCATTTCCCTTCTCTGAAACAAAGCATTGTCCCCACATTAAATATAGCAATCCTTCCCTGTGTTCCATTTAATTCTTTAAAAGCATTTTTTGTGGTAAAACTGTCACAACTATGAAAAGCATTAAAAGAACATGAGTAGTTTTAAATTCTAAAGCTGCTTTTCTGTAAGTTAGAAAGAAAAACTGTAGCTCCTATACTTTCACATGCGACAGTCTACAATACATATAAATTAAATTGAAAAAAATACCCAACCTGCTTATATTTTGCAAAGTTATTACAGATAAAATTCATGGATATTTTTTTTCTTTTGGACTATACATATCTATTGCTTTTCAAATTCTTTTATGAGTCTGGTAGGTTGTGATAGTTTTGCTAGACTAGCCCTTGGCTGGCAGCCCACACAGCCGTTCACCGACCAAGCCCATTCCCAGAAAACGATCCCAGAGGAGCAACAATCCTGAACTAAAACCGCAATCACAGAAGAGAGAGAGCCCAAGCGAAAGCCAGAGAGGGAAAAAAGAGGATGAGACCCTCACTAATATGCTGGACATGATGTGATATGATACGGAATGTCCCATTGGCATATCTAAATGCCAATTTAGCTTATTAATTTAAATATTCCTCAGCCCCTTAGATCTTGTGCTTTTAGACTAACAAAACATGAGGTCCTTCACTTCCAGCGACAAAAACAGAAACACAGGTATGTTATCAGTGTCTCTCTCATAACAAATCCCAGGCTGAAAAGTAAAATACAGCACTATTCTAGCTGCTAAAAAGAAAACCATCTCTGTTCCATCTAAAAACAAGGACACAAGTTCACAAGAACACATTTAATGTTACAGTATAAATAATCTACAGCATGGTGGTGTACCTTGGATGGTATAATTTGTCTCCATTTATGACTTAATTTTATACCTGAATGATACATTAAAAATACATAAAAATAACATGTAAACTGGAAGGGAGAGGGGGGTCTATTTCCAGTAAAAACCCCAAAGTCTTTTTATTAGGATGTGCATCTTCAGTCTCCCAAAAGAACCACAAAATGATGAACATTGCTGTAAAGTCAAATAAAGAAATAAACCTTGTCAGTAGAACAAGTGGAGCTGTCTTGCACTTTTCTGGTACAGTATAATAGCCAGAGTGAGAAAAGATGATATGTACCTGACATATCACACCTTGACCTAAAACGATGGTGCTTCTCTGAAAAGTGCAATACATACTTTATTACTACTATATTAAACCTCCTGACCTTTTCTTCAGAGTAAAACATTTTCCCTTTTGTTTTATTCCCAAATTTGCTACAGAGCTTGTCCAAACAGCTCATCTAAGTGAGACTGATATTCTCCAAGGATTGCAAATGATGAGAGGATCTTGCCCTTTGCTCTACAGTTATTCCTTCACAGTTATTGAAATACTCATCTTCACTTCTGTGAATAACAGCTCTATTTTGTTAGATCAAAAACATGCATTTCTTTTATTCAGAACACTGATTTGCCTCAAGGCATAGTGGGAAAAAAAATCTGGTCCTTCTACACTAGTGAAAATTGGTTCAGAAAAAAACAAAAGCGCAAAGCATACACTAAGTAAATCATTATCTAGACCTGATTTTTTTTTTTTTTGTGACCACGTATGAAGTCATAATGAAAATTTAAAGAAAAAAAAAAAAAGCAGAAATTAGAGGGGAAGGTACTAAAACATGTTTGAAGAGTGCCAGCAAAATGTAGATAATGATTGCACATCTTTACACTAAGTGAAGATGCTCACCATAAACTTTTAAAGGCCATCTTATAGTTGTATTTTCTACCAATTACATATTGCAATAACAGTCCCAAATAAGGATCAGAATTCTAGCATATTTAATTCATTTATTTTATTTTTTGGTGGAAAGGATGTTAGAGAAAACACATTTCAGAACCAGCATTTTTCAGATTCTTGGTTGCTTTTTGCTAGATAGATTATCTGAAAAAAAATATTCTCAAATGAAAATTAAAATTTAAAAAATATCTTCAGCTGACAGATAATTGTAGAAGAAAATTCTGAGCTCTTTCTACTTATGACCCAGTTATATATTGTTACATAATTGCACCTTTCAATTAGTGCTTGCATTATTGTCAGGACTCTGATTGCCATTGCTTGTTTTAAATTATCTATGAGGGTAAATTTGTAATGATAATTCAGAATTTATTATAGTCACTTAGACTGCGGACCAAGTAATTTATTTATTTTGTATAGATGGCTCTTTATAAAGAAGTTTTATACATGGAACCATTTATTATTTATTTTCATGTATAGGCTTTAAGATAAACTAGAATAGAAAAAATCCTAGGATTTCTATTTCTCTTTACAAGATGAAAAGCACTGTTCTTTTCCAGAACATCAGTACAGATATTTCCAGATGATTTCCAGAACATCAGTACAACTATCTGTTTCAAATTAGTGACTACACATATTAATATACTGAAGTCCATTATCTACTCAGAGGTAACTTGACCTTTGCAACAATCCATAAGCATCAACACAAGTACCATCATTGGTGGCTCTACTCATCAAGTTCAAATAATAGAACTGGGAAACTCCACAAAAACCATACAAAATAAGGATAATATTACCACAGAGGAGAGAAAAGGAGTGGAGAGAAGAGAGGAGA